>NT_176730.1:675049-701901 GCF_000188095.3 Bombus impatiens
CCTCTCCCTTTCCCCCCCCCCCCCCCCAGCCTCTCTGTTTTCCTTTCTTTCTACATTTTCCCCGCCTAAAATGTCTATTTGTATTTGTTAAATGTCTGGCTTCATTACATTTATTTTAGAAACACCATAAAAAATGGTAGCTTCATAGCGGGAAATTGTAGGAGGAATGATTAGACACTTACATGAAACGTTGAAGTTAAGGGAACGACATGAATTAATCGCTTACCTGAAACAGAAAACAGACGTATATTATTAGAAACATGTAACGATTCGTTTAATAATACTTGAATTATTATTATTATTATTATTAACACATTTATAAAATTTTTATTTCTCTTTATACCATCTTTTTTAATTTAACGACTTCATTGAGATAATAATTTAATGATAAACTGTATACTTTAATTAAAGTACTAATTTAATAATACTATTGTATATTATATATGCTTTATTCAGCGGCACAGCTAAAAATCGGACTTGGTTTCCGGTAAATTATTTCTACAAACCCATCTTAATTCGATAATAAACGACATAATTTCAATTTTAATAATAATTTACTTAAAATATCAAGAACAGAATAGTAAAAAGTAACAAACGAGAAATAAAAAAATCATTCGACAATTTCATGAAATTTGTCACGCGAACCGTCGTCTCCATTTCTCTCTTCCTACAAAATATTAATTATTTCAAACTAAGCAACTTCTGTTCGCCATGAAAAACGTCGCTATTCGTCCCCTTTCCTACTTTTCCTACCCTCTCTATCATTTCCATTCTTTCTATCTTTTTTCGCTCGTTTCCGCGCCCGTGATGGTCCCTGCAGTTTCCGGCAGCAGTGGATGCTTCCTTTGCCGGAAACGGGGCGCCAGTAGAGGGTAATTAAGGACGGTTACCTCGAGGAGGCAGGGTTAACGAGCCTCTGGCGAGCTTCGACGAATTCTGTGGGCCAAGGTAAACTCTGTGACCGGTTAATTTT
Organism: Bombus impatiens; assembly: GCF_000188095.3. NCBI lineage: Eukaryota > Metazoa > Arthropoda > Insecta > Hymenoptera > Apidae > Bombus > Bombus impatiens. The sequence goes on from NT_176730.1 coordinate 676,023, forward strand.
CGATAAGAGACGAGGGAACGTGTAAGAGAACTCTGTAACAGAGTTCTAGGAGCAAGTTTTCGATGCTGAGTTGATCGAACGGGTTTCGATCTTGTAGAATAAGGTAGTTAGAAACTTGAGATATCAACCGGTACTGTCGTTGAGGAAAAGTTGCCTTTGAGATTCGCTGTGGAAGTTGACGTATCAAGCGGTACGAAGTGTTGTGTGAGTAGGGGATGAAAATTTAGTCGTTGTGAAAATCGGTATTGTAAATGAAGATACTAAATTAAGTCACTGTCATAGAAAGGAGACTAAAAAGAAAACACCCCACTGACCTCACTAAAAATAGTCAAACTTGAAGATGGTATCCCGCTGGGGGTAACCATCCACATGTTATTTAGCAATTAAATTAGAAAAATTTAGCAAATGTCCAGCTGGACAAATTGTAAAGTACAAATTAAATAATTAAAAAAAAAACTAAATTAAGTCGTTGTATTGAGTAAAATTTAGAATACAGTTTTATTTAACTTACGAAGGATTAACACGTTAACACGATATTTCAATTTTCATTTATTTTCAATCTACTTAGGTTTCTGAATTCTATTTGAACGCTCTAATTACACGAAAGGAAATATATTTACCGTTTAGTTAATTTAATTCTTTCGAAACTAACAATATCGCAAGACTGTCGTATTATTATAATTTCCTTTCGCGCTCAACGCATCTTTCTTTTATTTTTCATTCGCTCTTTTCAAATTATTTCAATGTATCATTGTCCATCCTATTATTGTTACATCTATTACAAAATAAAATTCATCTCAACGAAGTTAAATTTAAATCCAAATGAATTAAATCACGAAGGATCCTACGTCCAAATATCCTACAAATATAGAAGAAGACAAAGATATACAATTGAAGTAAAAGTAAATGCTATTATTACACAGCTACAATATATACTTCGCTGGCTCCACAGTTTTAACAAGAAACCAACCACCGAATCGAAACAATACCCCGGAGCATGTACCTGTTTCAGAAAGATAGAATGGTTTGTCTTATCGTTTTCTTCTTGCGAAGTATCGTGATTTTCCACAAAAGTGCTGCAATGGTACGCTCTGAACCTCACGACAGCAAAAGGTTACAATGTCATTTCTGCAATGATACTTTCTGCAAGCTAGCATCACCCACTTCTAGTCGTTCTTGCAAGGAATTGGACATTGACAATCGAAAGGATCCTTTACTTTGAAAGACGTCAGGGAGTTGCCTCTGCGATTTGAATAGACGAGCTTGTACGAAATAGTTGTATAGAATATAGAATGCTCTGTATATGTGAGTTTCGGTTTGTATTATATTAATGGCGCTTTTAGATTGGATTTTACGAAACGTTTCTGAATAAAATACTTTTTTTAGAAGAAAAAAGAAAGTAGAGTTTCCACGCACTACTATATAGAATTTTTGGGTATTAATTTCTTGGTATTGATAGCGCGTGGTTTTTCATAATTCGAGGCAAGATACAGTACCGTGTAAGAAACTTTGCATGTTATCTTCATAGTGTTCTCTAGTACATAATTTCGTTAAGAATACAATAAGAAATAAAGTTCTGATATAAAGTATCGTAGAGGATTTTTAATATCATTTAAAAGAGATATTGCTCATTCGAGATAATTATAAAAAAAAAAAAATAATAGCACAATTACAAAAAATGATTCGATTAAAAATACATTCAGCAGCCTGAAAGGAACTCTCTCTTGTCTAAAAGAAAAGAATGTATTATCTTCAAAGAATCGATACCACTCCACGTAATCTCTAATTATTCAATTATCAAATATCGGATATCGAATTATTAGATATCGGACTATCTGACGAAGCAGAAGTGCTTCGTAAGCGCTAAAACTGCAACGTTGAAAATAATACGAGTATTTATGATTCGTCGAGTTTCAATCGCGTTTAATACGCCGTGCTTTGTTCCGAGCATTGTTCGGGGTATCTATATGATAAAAACACGATCGAAACTCGAAGAATAGCGAATATATCATATAAAATACGAGTAATTCTTATGTCCATTGAGAAAAGCAAACAATTTTCATTTCCGTTTAACGGGTGGTCCGAAGCCTTTGGTACAGTGCTGGTACGACAGATCGAATTGAACTTTGACCAAGCAGAGCGTCCCTTAATTTCCTGTCCGACTTCTTAATTGCATGCTCGCTGCCGGAACGTGCACTTACAGAACGAGGCCTAACATTTCCACTTCGAAGTTACCAGGGGCGGAACGTATTTCGATTCGAGAGGAAATTCTATACGTCGAGCTTCGAGATCAAAGGATCACGCGCATCTGTTCGCCGACGAAAAACTACCCTCGCCACACTTGATTTCTGGATGCCAAACGACGAAATGGAGAGATAGGATCTCTGGAATCGCGATGTTTCATGCCCACTTGCGTGGCCATTTAATTAGAAGCCGCGTTCGAGTGAATCGTAATGTCTCGGTGAATGATGATAGGGATGGGTGTAATTGTTGTTGCATGAAAGACAGGGATAATTTAGGGGAAATTACGATCGTAATGATAAAGGCCGAGTGAACTGTTCGACGTGTGCGTTTATTAGGATCCCGTCAATGTTGCACTCCGAATGTTCTCTTTCGAAAAAGATTTGGAAAGTTATGAATTTAATTACGAATTTTGTGACGAAATCCTTTGCGAAATTAGGAGAAAGTCGGGGCTGTTGAAAGGAATTTGTAGATAATATCATTGTTCATTTGCCTATAGATTACAAGGGATTCCGCTTCCACGCTTTGTTCTCATCGTAATTCCTACCTTATACTTGCAATTAATGTATCGCGTATCACATATCCGCTTCCTGTTAGTGATTTCCAGTTAGTGATTTGTAATTGTAACGATAAACATAGACTAATTGTTAAAGTTCTGTAGAAACGTTTAAAATAGTTAAAAGCGAGCAATTATACAAATTTTGGGTACAATTTTGGGTTGGATTTTATATGTTTCCTTCCAAGGAGAGACTTTTATTATATTTAACGAACTTACACGAAAGTCTGTGGTATTTGAACGAAACTTGTAATTTTGATAACGAAGATGGAGTGTTTTTTAAATTGAATGTGCTTTGTTCGAGTTTTGTAGAAGTTAGAGTTTGAACGTTTACCTTCATGAAAGATTCTAAAGTTAAGAATTTAATCACGATATTTTTGTAGAGTTCAAGCAAAGGTAAATTGAATACCGTTAGAAAGTTAGCACAATCGAAGTGAGCTTGTAATCGGAGTAATAAAGATTGAGTAATTGCTGGATTGAATGTTACAGATTTATAGAAATGAAGGGGGACTAATTACCAGATTAATTATTAGAATTTCACCGAAATCCAGTGCAGAACGTCCTTTTTGTGAAAAATTGGAAAAATTAAAAATTTAACAATGATGTTTCTATGAATTAGCAAGAAGAATTTTATTTAATAATCTTAGAAAAATTTCAACGATAATGAACAAGGAAATGTATCTTACTACACTTTTGTAAAAGTTGCATTCCTTTGTAAAAGGCTGTAAAAATGGGAGGTTTAGTTACATCTTTTCATAAAGTTTAGATGGAAATAAAATACTTGGTAAATGTAAGAGTATCAGTTAAACGGCCGGATAAAGCTTTATCTTAAATATACGTTGTTCTAGGTTCATTTAATTTAGCTCGTTATAATGTTTTATACGCGATATTATGTGTCTGTTTCCTGTGGATAGTGACGCATATGCATTGTACGTTGCATCTGCGCTAGGAAATGAGTGACGCTATTGACGAGGCAAATATGATCGCATTAAAAATACAAGATAACACAGATAACTTTGTTTTTTGTATTATGTAATTATCAATTATTTTCAAATTTATTATTCTCCGCTAAAACCACTTATCCTTTACGTATCTGTGTCACGTATATGCCTGTATGCGGATAATAAAAATTTTCAATCAACCGCTGAAATATAGTGTGAAAAAATAAAAGATATAAACCGAATGAAGTGCACAAAATTGGAATTATTTTTTGAACTGTTATGAATAAAGCAAGATTTAATCTGATCTATATCTTGCATGAATTCATTTTCCCAATTATTCTTGACAAGTTTCAATTTTAAGAGAGAAAAACCATTCTTTAATTTATAATTACTTTTATATATTTTTAAGCTGTTACATGCATATCGTATCGTATTTTTACGTTACATGTATATTGTCCCATATCATACAGTGAAAATAAATTTTACTTGTCAAGTAAAATCGAGTCCCATAATAAATAAGTACGTAATCAACATGAAGATATAGAAGTGCACGAGATAAATTACCCACAAAATTCCAAGACGTCATCCAACTTAAAAATTCCTCCTGTACAACTTCCTTCCTCGAAACAACTTCGAACAAGTACGCCAGAAACTTGAAAACGAATCTCAAAGAGGACCAAACAGTCGACAATTTGTTGCAGATCAAAGTCTCGCGACAGCACCTGGTCCCAGCGAGGTTTTAATTAAAAAATTACCTTCGCCTTCGTGCTTTATCAGCGGAAAAAGACAGAACAGAAGGAAGCGAGGGACGATGACGGCGCCTCGCGTCCCGACGGAGGTACACGTTGGGTAGGAGATCGACGTAAACGACGGCCAAGGGCACTTTCATTTAAAACGAACTGTATCTACACAGAGAAAAAGAGAGAGAGAAGAGAGGAGAGAGGAGAGAGAAGAGAGACAAGCCAGTATGGGACGCGCGCGGCCGCTAATCCAATTTGTGACGAGCCGTTCCTTTAATCCTTTGGCACACACAGCTTCCGGCGTAACCAAGTTTTTCAATTAAATTTCCTAGGCTCCGCAAATCCCCGCTCAACACCGTTTCACCCTCGATTTTCCCTCATTTTCGCCTTTTTCTATTCGGTTTTCCTACGTTTCCTATTTGTCCGAAGACATGTGTGCGACAGTCCATTATCCAGTAAAACATAAGTATACATAGGATGAACGCACTTACATTTACGCAACTTATACTGCTAGACGTATTAGAATATCTCTATATACTCATTATATTTGTTGGAAAACTATAACAAATTTTATTTCATTTAGTATTTTATATTGAAGTTATTATTCGATAAAATATGTATACATATACGATCAATGGACTTGTACACAGACTCATGGAAGCACTTCAACACTTGTAGGCACATCTTACGAACGTATTACACGTATGTTATACGTAACATTTGAAAATTTTACTAGCGCTGTTATATCAGCACGATTATGTCGGTAAAATTTGAAACAAATCTGGATATATACATGGACATTACAAAACGTAATAGCTACAGGTATATATGTATTTGGCAGAAATTACAAAATTATTTTAATGGTCAGTTATCCGTTGTTAGTGTTGGGCATTCGAATCTCAGCATCGAAACTCTCTTCGAATATCATTTGATACCCGAAAGCTTCTGAAAATCCTGGACATTTTGGAAATGTCTTGAATGTCTTGGGAGTCTAGGTACGAAGTAGCGAAGGTATTGGTGATTTTGCTAAGTTTTGAAAGCTTGGCACGTAAGTCAATATTTTACGAGTATTTTGAATGCTCTGTTCCAAACAACAATATCATTCATCTAATAGCAATTTACGGACTGGATTAATAAAAATATTAATTATCTTTTGCTTCACACTAGTTTGTCTCTTGCTGTAGGTTATAGACACCTTCATCCAACGTGTCGCGTGTGTTCGCCTGTTGTATCGTGAATGTACACGTGCGGTCGATTGATCGACCGACTATCGAGACACAGCGAGAGAGAGAGAAAGAGAGAGAGAGAGAGAGAGAGAGTAAGCAACCTAGCTCGGGACAAGACACAATTAAGTCTGGTTTACATGCACGCGTGCTTGGCGCCGGAACCGTTCCGGGAACTGACCCGTAATTACCGACTACGAACAGTCTTCCCCTGCTAACTGGAACAAGATAGCATTATAGGAGGTCGCTACTACAATGTTAGTAACTGGCGCTACTGTACAAACTGCCTCTTAGACTCAGCTAGGCTAACTCTCTAACTCTGTGTTAGGATATGTATGCTGTTGGTAACAGGGGGTGGTTTTCGGTGGAGAAGTCGGGGAGAGGACTATGAGCAGTTACCACGATATCTGGTTGCCCAAGCATTGCACCGTCTGCATGCTGAAATGCGAGAAGTGTGTGCCTCACTTTCAGGGGACTGAATGGTCACATTTTGTTTGCCGAATGGCTGAAGAGGGTTTTGGGTAAGAAGTTAACGCTCAGTTTGAGATGTTTTTGAATGAGGATGCGCAATTGTTCAAAGTTTGGATTCAATGTATGAATTAGATTTGGTAATATTATCCATTTGTTGTTCCATTGGTGCGATTATCCATTTTAGAATTGATTTCTTTCTTATTAAGATTATAACTATTAAGAACGATAGCGCCTTTTGTCGGATTTTTCTAAAAAGAAAAAGATAAAAAATAACATTTCATAAATATATGGAACATCGTCTGTGAAACGGACATCCAAGACATTTCTACTATTTTGGTAGAATCGTAGGTAGTCTTTTTCTAAGATTAAGTGAGTCTACTATTCACTGATGTGCATGATCATGATTGCACAGAAAGCGTAAAATTGTTGATACATTTAACGAATTATTAGACTGTTAAATAACAAATGTCGTTCTGACATTCGAACAAGTATAAATTGTTCTCGGATGTTCAAGAAGTAAGTAGGTACTTGTAATAAGCAATTGTACTAGGACAAGTTCCAGTCTGTATAAAAATGATCCGAATAGATATATCTTTGCAATTGTACAATCTTGTCGATTTTACCTTTGCACTCCTTAAAAATTTCAACTTTTACAAAAAGACTAGTTACAATATTTTACGTGCAAAGCTTTAAAGGAACACAAAAGGGTTTCCCAATTTTCTGCAACTAACAAATCGGTGTATAACGCTTGATATAATATAAGTAGTATGCGTGTAGTATTTTACACAATTTTTTTTCAATTTCTGTCAAATGTTTTTTCAAAGTTCAATATGAAGTCCATCGTACTTTTACCACTATTTAACATACGAAATCCTTTAGAGCTTTAAGCAATCTTCTCGGTGAACTACAGATGCATAATTTCTCTGACCAAAAATATGGCTCACGTCCAACTAGGGATGATGTTGAAGTTCACCTTAGCCAAGTTGAACGCATCAAACGGAATCCTCGAGGAGCAACTATGGAAAGCCCAAAGGACACGAAGTCGTGTTAACTGCTCGACTACGTCTCTAAGTAGATACTCCCTGTGGCCCGTAAGACAGTCGAGTCCGACCACCAATTTTCCAATCCCCTTTCGCGAACCGCCCGTTATTCATTTTACGCCGCAACTTCGCTTAACTTTGTTCATTATATTCGACGTGGCTTGCGTTCACCGTCCAGCTCGTATCATTTAATCAAACTTTTAATTCCGGATCTCCCGTTGTTCCCTGGCAACTTGGCCCGCCGCGAGCGATTCACGGCCAATTGCTTCGAATTCTCTGCTACGCGTCAAAAACGTTTTATACATCGTAACTCGCGCAACTGAAACAAGCTGTGGCTTAGAAGAGATTAAAAATGAAGGAAAATTTTGTAAAATGAAATGAGATAATTAAGCAATATTTATAAAAGATTCTTAATTTACAGTATTAAATAAGACGAAATGAGAGTGTATCGAATAATATTTGTAGAAGAATTTTCATACAGAAAACAATATGAAATAGTATAGGATATTTATATAATAGAATATCTTAGTCACTGTAGTTATTTAATTTTATTATTCTGCAATGATTAGAATGTTCGGTTACGACTTTTTTTTTTTAATGGAACTTTGCATTTTTGTTTTCCCTTCTTTACGAGAATTTATTAACTTTTATGCTGCGTATTTAATTCCTTTAATTATTCTTGAAAAGTTTTATAAGGAAAATGAGATATTTGCCTCTTTGGTAGACTACCGGTAAAGAAAGGTTGAAAAAGATTTACATAAATCAGTCTTGGCAAATTCTTTGATAATGATTGAAAGCTGATATTGAATAAATAAATTAATAGTCGTGGAAATATAAAATATGTCTATTTTTTTGGTATGTCTCTTTTGATTGAAATGGTAAAGAAAAAGTAATTGTGTTTCTAGATAAACTCTTGACAATAAAGTAGAAGTAGCTGCTGAATAAGGAAAGTGACTCAAGGTTAATAGAAAAGCTTGCTGGGAGCAGGAGAACTTTAAAGAAAACTTGTCGGAACTAGCTGAAGAATATCTACTTGTGTTGCAGCCTGTGAAAAACACTGGTTTCGCCTTAATACTTCGACGATGGTAAATTCCAAGGCGTGTGTGGCTTGTTACTTAAAAGTATGTAATAATCTATAGCAACTCCACTTTCTTCTACTTTCTCAACATCGAGAGCCTAAGTAAACTTAAATTGTTACTAAGATAATATATATTTCACTGAATTCTTTCCTTCGAGTTAACTTTAACCCTGTTCTCTCATAATATATGCAAATTTATCGATCTTGAATTTTCAATAATTTCGTTCGAAAATAATTATGAATGTTAAAGATTTAATCACGAGATTCTACCAAAATTTTTAATGAAATTCTGAGAATGCACTAAAGATAGATTAATTGTTAGAATTCTGTAGACGTTGAATGTTTAATATTTTCTTCAAAACGAAACCTGCGAAAGTTAATGATATAATTACGATCTTCCAATCAAATAATAAATATCAACTATCCAAAATTTAAAAGAATCCCTTAACAATTTTAATCCGCATTGTGCCATCGACCAGCCTCGATTCCCAAACCAAAGGAGCCTCCACGAGAAACCATTTTATCCGAAGTCCGAAACATCTCGTGCGTCAAACATTTCTAATTACGTGGCTAATTGGTAATGCGATCTCCCGCGAAAAATTTCTCCGATGTCAGCACAAAGTGGATATAGTCGAAGAAAAATCAGCATCGCATGATCTGGCAAGAGTTGCCCCTGTGCCGGAAGAAAGGGTGAAAAGGAAAGCCTTTCCGTGGCTTTCATGGAACAGGAACCAGTTCTAGAAGGGGGTACGAGAACGCGTGTAACGCGGCCTGTGGCGCTAGGTTCTGAGGAGACACTAGAAAAAAGTACAAGTGGAAACGTAATATAGCCGCTTTGTGTCTGCTCCACTCAGACCGCCGGCCAGAATCCACCCCTAATACTTCTTTCTCTCTCATTGCCTCTCTCGCTTCCTCATATACACCTCGATATCTCTAGATTTCCTCTCTCTAGTCTACCCTGCACGCAAAAGCTTCTCGATCAAACTATCCTCATTCTCTCTCACTCACTCTTTCACTCACTCTCTCATTCACTCTCTCACTGACTCTCTCTCTCTCTCTCTCTCTCTCTCTCTCCTGTTTATTCTCTTTGGTCTTGTACTCTGTCTTTTGGCTCTAACAACAATGATACTATAGAAAACCACGAGGGATAATACGCGAGACCCTAGACAAAATCGATTTCACCCCTGGTCATGTCCATGGGCAGGCCTTTCTTCACAATCTAACCTCTTCTTCCCTTTTTCTTTCTCTCTCGACGCATCACCTTTGATTCAGCGAAATTCGAGACGTCTTACCACTCCACTCTCCGCTATTGTTTCACATGGGAAGAGCGGCTGATGGGAGTGGGGAATTTATCGAGAAATTCGAGACGACGCTCCTCCACGATCACCCTTTTCCACTCTTTTTCTTTCTTATATCGCCACGCTTCGTTCTTTTCTTCTCATCCTATTCCTATTCGATTCCTTTCCCTTCTCCGCGCTCTTCTGTCACGTCACTTCCTACTATTCGTCCTTCTCTACTCGTCATTGTCTTTTTCGTGTGTTATTGAGATAGAAGAAGTAGGTCGACCCTACAAGGATACTAAGATCGAATTTCAACCGATGCATTCGAGACGAAAATCCCCTTTTCTCGTCTCGATGCTCCTCTGTTTTATCGCATCTGGCCAGGGTAGATCGGAGGTCTAGTAGCGCGGTTTGACCTGTCGTCGTGGTCGTCGTATGGATCGGTTTAAATCAAACGAGAAAAAGCTTGGAAAATGCATTCGCGTAAACGGAGATTCCGTACGTTGCACACGGCGTGTTTCCCTCTTCGGAGTTGAATTTCCTGGTTCTTTTTCCGGTGAAGCGCGCGACATGTGTCGCGGGGATTGTTCACGTGATCGGAAGTCGATTTCGTGAACGCGACGTCGTGATAGCGATTGCCTCGGATTTTATGCAAACACCTCCCGGGAAATATCCTGTCGATCTCTCCTCTCCATGACGTTCAGTCAACTCGAATTTATTTTATCTGCCGGCGATTCTTCTCCGTTAGAGTGGAGGGGGATTCGAGTTAGCTTTGGATTAGGTTTTATCGTTATTGAGTATCGAGTATTGAGACATTGTATTTTTTAATCGGATATATTTCACCGATTACATCGATCGTTATGTAATAATTATAATTATTATATAATTTTTATATAACTATAATTATTATATAATTATAATTATAATTATGATTATAATTATATGGACGACGCGAGGATAAGTAGATTTATGTAGCACAGAAAAATCGATTTTCACCCCCAGGGACCCCTTTCAATTTTGTGTGTCGATTGAATGTGTTAAATATTATCCATGCAGATGTGTAATTAGAATTTTATGAATGTAATGAGGAAATAAAATTTCAAAATTTGTGTCACCCATTAAAAATTGTGAAAAGTACTATAATTTGAACATTTTATATGTTTTCGTATATTATAAGCTTTGTAAATAGGAAATTATACAGGATGGATAAAATCGAAAACCCATTTCTTAAATCTTCGAATAATTATGCTTTCATATTCTAATGGCAGTATCTCTACATTATGTTTGTTTTCATGCTACATTTTAAGATATTTGTACAGTTTTATTTTAATATTTTTAGACGCACAAACGAAGCTTGTGCGTTCGTTAGAGCAAATGAAAATTAAGCAGGGCTTTCACCGTTCAATTTACTTAATGATATAATCTAATTAGACCACCGGTGTTGCACGAAGATAATAGGGTTACTCAATTTTTCGTAACAAAAATTCCTTCGTCGTACGATTAAAAGCTGTAATTCCTGCAATAAGTAAAAATCCGAATACAATTAAGAATTAAGAATTCATTAATTGAATCTTCTCGTTCAGCTTGCAATCACAAAAACAAAAAATGTTCTTTCACAGATCTCAAAGCAGCTCACGAATCTTCTACGATATAAAAATCAATTTCCTCTTCAAAACACGTCAAACAAACGAACACAAAACTGACAAGCTCACAAATTCTCCTATCAACTTCGAAAATAACCGATCGAAAAATAACGAAAAGCACTTCTAAGCGATCGCTGTCGCGTCAACCGAGAGAAAACAAGCAAACTTTTTCACCGGGTATCCGAGCAACAGGATCTTCATCCCCCGGTAGAATACGCGTCATACATCAGTTTTTCCTGCTCTTTTATCTTTTCACGACTTGTGACAGCACGCACAAAGCCTCTATGTCTCTCCTCTCTTTCTATCGAAACTATTTTTACGATCGTCCAGACTATCGAGGGAGAGACACGATGACGAAAAGCGTGAACAAGGCTTCAACGTGGATGCTTTGCACGGATTCTCGCCTTATCCGATGGTGTACGCTTCGTATCTCAGGTTATTACTTCGGTTGGAATTCATTCTCGCATACGGGGTGTGTCTGTTTTAACTCAATACGTTCAAATACTATCAATTATGTGGTATTTGTTAGTTAAAACTTTCCATTTTATATTTTCTCGTCTTTCAACATATATCGAAGCTGATATACCGAAGGAAAATAAAGATATGTAAATACAATTTGGATAGCTTTTACTGATATTAAGCATAGAATGTAAGGTGTAAATGTATTCGGTTAAAATAGACAGCCTCTATACACGCGGCTATGCGTAGGGTGCTACGTGCACGCGTGTGCATGCGTCACGGGACAACGAGCGGCTTTTACAGGCATGAATCGAGGAAGCTCACAATGGGCTGGCGAGAATATAGCATTTGCGTAAGAGCGGCTGTTATACGCGTCGGAAATAGACGTATTATGGGATATGTTCGAGTGTGAATTGGAAATGCGAGAGTTTCGAGAGTCACTCGATGAGCCACGCGTCAGCGCACGATAGAAGCGTGAAGACGATGAGCTGGCTGGTTCCTTGAATCGCGGGGAATTCTTCATATTTTTTTTCTTTTTTGTTGATCTTGAAAAACTTTTCTTGAATATCTTAGAATATTCCTCTTGGAATATATTATATCGTATGGTGTGATATGTAACGAAAGGATATATCGACGATCTTAAATGGTAACTGTTTTAGAATTCATACACAAAACATGTTGATTTGTCGTATGTAGATTCTCAACAGAATAAAAGCTTTGAAGCTACTTAAGAACGTCCTAAGATTTTTATTGTTTTAAATATTTAATTTTTATCTTTCAAATAATAATCGAACCTCGTTATTCGTGAACAAATGTTAAGGGAGAATAGAGTATAATGATTTATTAATTGAATGTCTTTACTACCGATGGGGTACGGTAGCTGGTATTTAACTTGTAGTATTAATGGCACTCTTGGTAATACTACGGTTGAATTTATCGCTTCATTGGTATAGATAGATCTCGTGCAAGTTTAAACACACTTCGTAAAGTACATTATGGCGTCGATTGGGAAAATAATATAAAAATAGGAATTTCGAGTAATGGTGAATATTTAACGAAAATTTTGGGCAAAATAAAATGATAAATGATCAGAAATATATAAAATTATATTATAGGACATAACGCGTTCTTTAAAAAGCGATACAAGAGCAAAACTCTCTTGTCTTCCACTTTCCCATACACGAATTTCTTGTGGAATTAGAACACAGACTTGGAGAAAAAAAATTTCTCAGCTCATCCTTAAAAACTGAAATACGCTTCGCGAACCAGCTTTCTCCAGCTTTATCACGTAAGAAAGATATTTTCAAGCATAAAATTGCACTGTCAAGCAGGCCAACCGTGTCGACCAAGTAAATTATGCAGTTTCATGAACATAGAACAGTATCCTCGAGAGCGGTATACATAGAAAAAGAAAATCCATCTCCCGGCTAAGCAGATATCCCTTCCAACTAACTAAAAAATTCCCTATGTTATCAATCTCGAAATACAATAAATTGCATCAGCGATTTTCCAGTACCTTCAACTGCAATCACAAAACAACCCTGTCCAAAGTACATTTGCGTCGTTAACGCGATTACTGTGCCGGACCACCAGTCCTGGCATTCAGCTTTGGCTTCTATCAACCGAAGATCACGAGAATTCTGCAATCGGCGAGTCAAAGGAAAGAGACTAATGGAAGTAGGCCCAGACTCTCGTCAAAGGATTCGGAAGCTCGCTCACATGTAGAATGCGTGAAGCTGGAGCGACAAAAAGACGAAAGAAAGATGGAAGCAACCTTTTTCTTCAAGCAAGTTTCTGCTTTTTGACGTCACACAGGACACACCAGACGATCAGCCCTGCGTTCCTTTACGACCCAGGGGAGCATCGCGTAGTCTTAAACCACCCCCGCGGGAAACAAGGAAGAGAAGAGGAAGGAAAGGAGAGAGGAAGGGAAGGAAGGAAGGAAGGAAGGAAACGGCCAGGCAACCAACCAAAAGGACACGAAGGGACATGATATCGCTCGCCGGCTTCTTCCAACCAGCCACCAACGGTATTGATCCTATTTGCCACGTGGCTTTAGTATTCGGCGCGCAAACTTTCGCGAAAACGTGTCCCGCATGCCTGCGGCGCCCCATAATTGTAGATTCAAAGGATATAATTCGAAAGAGAGACACGGAGGGAACAGCGAGAGAGTATGGCTGGACCGAGGGTGAGTAAGCGAGGACCGAAACCAGAGGAACACATCGCTGGATCCCCGGGGATTTGCCTCGTCGCGAGACAAAGAGCGTATCGAAAATGGGGCGGGGGCCGGAAACAGACGAAGCTACAGCGCCCTTGGCCTTCTAACGAAGTGAAAATTACCTGTAATTCTTTACCCTGCCAGATCTTCCATTTGATTTTGCCATCTTTGACTTTGCTTTATAGTTGTTCGACTTTTCTACAGATTTGTCCGTTTCGTGGAATCTTCGTGTTTGAACGCATAGTGTTAGCATTTGAAGAATATACGAGCAAAGCGTGTTCATTAATTTTATAATTTTTATGCTACTTGTTGGTTGACAGGAAGCAATTTTGTATAATACTTATGATTACCAATGTTCTTTTATTTTGTCTACGACACATGTGTTATTATTGAACGATAACAATCAAACGATTGTTGTTTAAATAAATGTTGTTAAATATCCTAAATCTTAATTATTATCCTTCTTATTCAATTTTATTTGTATTCTTTAGAATTTATATCTGTACCTACTCGTATTATTAAATGTTAAATTCTTTTACCATCTTATCAGAGACTTGGTCTCTTGGCAGTTTCCCATAGACGCGATTGCAGATGTCTTTTTCCACGAGCAAGCATAGGAACATTCCATGATCAGCCAGATGTTCCATGGCGTTGTCCACTTTTCTGCCGAGCGACAGCTGATTCTTAATTCGCGCGTTGTCAAGGATACGCAGCCGGGGTTCCACCAGGATCTTCTTCCCTCTGTGCTATCATGCCCGAAAAAGTGGGATTATTGGGCCATAATTAACGTTCAAACTCTCTCGTTTCAAACATACTAGGGCTTCGAGCGTGGACTTATCGGCTTATCCTTCGATAATATACGAGGGGTGAAAGTAGCATCTTCGATTGGATTTGATGTTGCTTTTTTTTTAAAAAAAAGACTAATGGAACTGGAATTTTATCCTTCAAACGTGTTCATTTTTGGTGGGGAAAAGCAGCCTTTTGTACATACCTATGCAAGATAATTAACTGGCATAAATGATTAATAAATCTTCAACATTTCGTAATATTAAAATGACGAGTGTACTAAAATACATACTGCTTGACTTATTAACCGTATATTTGGCTTCCACAAAATTTAATTTATCAGCTATTTTTTAATTTTTAGACACGTATTTTTTCACCTGACAGATTGTTTTCATTTTCAATTATGTCATGTTAAAATATTTCTGTCGAATCACCAGGTGACGGTAGAATCGGGAAACCTACAGAAAATATACTTTCTATATCCCCCCCCCTCCCCAATAATCTTCACATAAGAATAGTATATAGTGACTTAAAGGCATATAGAGTGGTTTGAGAAAGCAGAGAAATTCGCATAGTCAATTCACGTTGCGCAACGTGTGAGCGAACACGTGTGACCAGGAATGTACCGCGTTGTCGGTGGCGGATAGGGCGAGTAAGCTCTTTTTCGAAGATAGCGGGCGCTCTTTTATGAAACGCACGGTCGGACGCGGAAAAAAAGTGAAAAGATGACGCGATAGGAGCCGGTGGGTTTACGAAACAGGTGAAAAAAAGAGGGAATCTGTGAAGCTGACGGGCATTGTTCAGTGAAAAATGGGAGCGCGATGAAGGCTGCTTGCTGGAATATTTTAAGGAGATTATTCTGCTACTTTTTCACGGAAAGGTTAATGAGCGTGAAATGTGCTTGCAGATGACCTTTTCCTTTTTTTATTATAATCACCTTTAGTCTAAAATCGGGAGAAATGTGTTTTACGGGATTTTACCAAAGAATTTGTTATGCATGGCTTCTTTGTGAAATGAAAATTTAAAATTAGTTTCTGTCGCCATCATCAGGATATAATATACCTGATATAGTTTCGTGGATGAAATTAATGATCATCTGGATTTGTTATGTTAACAGATGTATGTTGGCTTAACGGACAATCCTAAAAGAGATAAAGTAACTTTTAAAATGTAATTCTGTCGTAGTAATAAATAAATAAATAAATAAATAAATAGGACTTATTATTATATCATTAAAATTAAAAATTTTTTTAGATAAAATAAAGAACATGAAAATGAAGTCAATGGAGGAATATGTTATAGATAGACTATCGCGAGAATGGTTTTAAAAAAGGAACAAGTTTCGTTGCTACACGCTAACAAGTTACTTGCATCATATTACGTATTGCAACTTTCAAAAATTCTAATTTCATACATCTTATCATACAATAGCTGAATAAAAATATATGAATATTTATTTTTAAAGAAAACTCACCTCGAACGATCTTCGATTACTTTGCTCTAGTCCAAAATAGAACTAAAGTAAAGCTAATCTATTTTCTTCGACACCTATATACTACAATAAACTATTATCGCAATTACCAATAGTAGATCACTAAAGCTATATGACATAACGATCCATCCCATACACATAATCCCTAATTGAGCTCATACCTATCATACCTCTATTGTAAGCAATTAAGCTCTATATATACCATCTCCCATCCACTAACCATACTCTTCAACGAAAATATACGAAGAGCATAAATTTGTTACTTTTACGGGAAAGCAGCTTCAAATTTTAGACTATTGACGATCAATCAAATCTAAGCAAGATTCTCCTGCTATTTGAATTTCTCCCATCCAGTCAAGTATTCAAAAGATATCGATCGTCGATACCAATAACTTTGGCCATATTTTAGCAATATCTTAACTTAATTTGTAAGTTAATTATAATCCATACATTAACCTTTTCCATCGTTTTGACATCCAATATCGATCTCATAAACGATTCTCGTATATTCTGTAGCAGCTTGTACAGGAACCAACCACGGGTGTCTTTACAATTTTCTTCCCAAATAATTTCAGTGAAGATATCGAATGGAATCACGCGATATAGTGTGCGTGTACCATCTGCAACAGCGTACATATTTATGGAAGGCGAGAAATCTCGAGATAGCACCGTTCTCACATCTGTAAATTTCGCTTAACTAAACCTCGGAAAATTCGATTTTGTCGGAGCACTTTAACCAGAACTTTAACGTAACTTTCGCGCGGCGTAAGTTCGCAAAGTAATGCCGCGGGGTTACGGAGTCCGCTACGCTACTTGCGTACTTTGTTTTCACAAGCGCTGCAGTTTTCCAAATAACATCTCGGCCCGTTAATTTACTGTTGCTCGCCGGATGAGTGAAACCGGGTGGAAAAGCTCTCATTAGTCGGCAACGTGTTGAATTTCTGACATCTTCCTGTATTACTGTTAATGACACCGCGCGGCTTCGTTTTAAATGTGCTTTTTGAATGTTGAATTTGTTAAATTATTTATTAGAAATATAGAGATATAAATTTATTAGAAAATTTATTGAAGCGTTAGAAAGTTACTAATATAAGGAATATTTAATTACGGTAATGTTTAACTGGTAGTTCTTAATATCATTAGTCGCAGATTTTATTTAATTACATTAATGTTTAACTGGTAGTTCTTAATATCATTAGCTACAGATTTTATTTAATTACGTTCTATGAATATTAAATTTATTAAATTACTTTTCTACATTTTGCAGAGATACGTTTCGAAATTATACCTTTACTTCTATAAAAGCTGACAGATTTTATTTCATAATAAATATCTCAGAAATATGTTGAATATTTACGTAAATTTCATTACCTTTAATTGGATACGTTAGCATTTATATTTTGTTTAAATTAAAAAAACTAAATGAAACTTTATCCCGTTATCACACGACCTTTAAGCTCCTTTATCCTTTAAGCTTCAATTTTCGTTTCAAGTAGCAAAAAACAACTAGTTAACGAAATATAAAGATGAAAACATCGTTTCCATTGAACATTAACGAAATAAGGAGGGGTCTCCATTTTGTGTTAGAATATTGCAAAAATACAGCAACTGTACAATTGTATTTACAGCTCTGAAATCTTAAAACTTAAAGAAATTTATTTCTTCTATTTTTACAAATTAACAAGAAGTGCAACGTAGTTTGAGAAAAAAAATATATATATGTATATAACAAGGATAAGGCAAACAAAAAACATTGAAACTTTTTAACTAGCTTTCACAATCTCCGACTGCCACAAGTCTGTCAGACATTAAGCTCATTTCACAGGTGCGCGTTCGACAGTGACGAACAGCCGCATCCAAAACCTGACAGGAAAGTAATTAAAGATCGCGATAAAATTTATGGTACCCACAGCTCGACCGAGTATTCATTCCATAAAGCATCGTGATCGAACCATCTTTCATTGTTTATCAATCAGCATCATTCTTGTGAAACGTCAGAGAACATCTTCGAACACTGTCAAATAGCACAGGACGTAGTTGAATTCTTCGAATTTTAGTAAACAGCACAATAGTATAATAAAATGTCAATGATTTGAAATACCTGAAACATCATACGCGATCAAATATTGTTAAACACGTCAAAATTCTAAGAAATATCGTAAAATTTCATCAAACATCAAGAAATATTGTTAAACTTCATGAAACGCAGCAAAATACTACGAAATCCTGTTAAATGCCACGATACATTTTTAAGAGTCTTCAAAAACTTTCAAACTCTACAAACTACCATCAAACTCAAAACTCCACAAAACGCCGAGACATTTCCAAAAGATGAGACACTTCAAGTGCGACAAAACGTCTCTGGACGTAGGAAAATACGTAACAAAACGATTCCAAACAAAACAAAGTGCCTTCAAGTTCTACAAAATAATTTAGAGCACTGTGGAACACTTGCAAAAAAAAAAGCTCCGCAAAATATTTCTAACCATCCTTGAACGTCCTAAAATAATCCCAAAGATCACCAAACACCATTAAACATTGGCAAACATTACGAAGAGTGCCAAACACCTTACCAGAACACCGAGAACGTCTATCCACCGAGATAACGTCATGAATTCTCAGATCAGAGAGACGGTCTCGTTAAATCCAGCGTGAAAGTGTCGCGAAGACACCCCTCGAGATGGAACCTTTCATCCTCGGCCGACTGGCCGAATCATCTCGAATCAGCGCACATGATCCGCACGAGACACGTTCCATGATTCGACTTGCTAATTCCGGCAGGTGGGCCGTCGAACGAACACGGTAGCAAACATTGACTCTGGCTAGGTGTAAACAGTCCGCGAAGGCACCGTGTCCTCTTTATAAAGGCCCGGAAGAAGCTGATAAAGCGGGCTAAAAGCTGCAACACCAGTAGAGGGAAGCGCCGTCTCATCACGGAGACTTTTCACGGGGAAATTCCTGTCGTTCCGGCCGAAGCACAAAAGCACCGAGCCTCCTCGTTTTTCTCTCGAAGATCTCTCGAAGATCTTTGTAGGAGGAATAAGTTCGAGAAAGAATCGCGACGGAATTAGATGAGCGAAGGCAACGCGAGAACAAGGGGACCCGTCTCTTGTAATTCTCTCAATTACCAAGAATGTCTGCTTTCGTCTCACTCTCTGCTCTTCACCTATTTACCGTAGAAAGAGAAAGAAGCATGGAACAAGATGAAGGGACGAAAAGATGACGTCGACATCGTTCGACGGAGCAAGCAGGCGAGAAGAAAAGACGCGTTCTGGTCAAAGAAAAATTTCATTTCTTTCTGGGCCGAGTGGTGCTCTTCCTGCTTCCACGCTGAGAACAATCCTTAGCTAGTCTCTTCTCCTTCGTAAAACGATAAACGCGACGCAAGAGGAAGAGGGAACTTCCTAGGGAAAGTTTCAGCACGTCTCCGTAAGAAGGCGTTTCTCCTCGTGGTGCTTCAAGGAAATTCCTTTTCACCTTTTTACAGACCGCCACCGGTTACGCTTCCCACCTTCCGGTCCCGGCGATACATTAACTCTGTTTGTCTCTGGCCGGATAAGGGAGCAAGATAGGAAGTTCCTTAACGAGAGACGCGCAACAACAGCCATTGAACAACCGAGAAATCTCAACAGTGGGAAAACTGTTCTTTTTTTTTATGGTGAGAGGAGTTGCCTGACGGAAAGGAGAATCGAGTTGAAGCTTCGGCGAAGCTTTAATGCTTCGGTAAGGCGAAGAGTGTTCTTCGTGGTCCGTTGAAGTGGTATGTTGGCTTCCACTGAAGCTTTTCGAAACCATCCTTATCCGAGGGATTTTAGCTTCTCCGTGGAAGGATTTGTAACAGGTCTGGATTTAGCGATATTGCGATTTAGACTAATTGAGGCACATATTTGGAAAAATGATCTTTTGATGATCTAAAATTTGAAATGTTTCGAAAAATTTTGTATTTTATTGAAAGATGAAATACCAGAAAAATTAATGTTCTACTCTTTTGGAACATTTGTAATTCCAAAGTCTTTGAGAAAATGATGTTTCAATCATGCGGTGAGCTTAGAAAATTGACGTAGTAGTAATATGAATTTTAAAATAATTGGTGTTTCAATCGTTTGAGATAAATTGATACTTTGAAAGTTGATAACTTTGAGTCCCTTTAAAGTTTTGATCTCAAAATAGAACACTGATAAGAGTATTTGATATTAATCAATTTTTAAGAAATTTCAGGAATTTACTAACAGACATTGAGTTCTAAAGATAGAACCGACGAAACTTAGAATCGAACATATTAATAGAAACTAAAAATCGATTCTACACTTAGGTACTATTCATATTATGAAATTCGAATAAGTCAACAGCATTAAAAGCGGACAATAAATCGAAGAACGCTCAGAATAAGCGATTCTAATTTTAATTCAGAGGCATAAGTATGTATATGAAGTATGTAGTATACGCCCTGGCACTCGAAATACGTCAATAGCCTGAGCATTTCAAGTACCTTGCGAAGAAGTAAACAGAACGACTCCATCGATGGTATTTCTCAAGCTGCATCGAGCATGCAAATCTGATACTCTACCGTCAGAAATAGTAACATACAAGTGTCGATTGACCTCGAAATTTCACAACGATCCAACCGTTCTACTTGAACTCACTAACCCTATCGAATGGTTAGATATTTTGACAGCTGTGTGAAAGATCGCAGCGTAGCTCGCAAAACAATAAATTACTTTATTTCAATCGTTAAAAGCTCTACTCGAGAAACTGTACTTTCAGTGATAAAACAATTGAAAACTATGTAGTAATCGATACTGGAAAATTGACAACTGATAACTGAATGGAAATAATCACGGATAATTTACTTGTCACTTTACTTACTTTAAACCATTAAAACAGTTTCTGAAATTGGAAATTAGAGAACGCATTATGAATTTCGACAAAGAGAATATCCCAATTTTCTGTGAAAAATACCGAGATTTAAAAAATAAAAGAATTAAATGTAACATGCGAGTAATGAATTTGCTAACGCTAAAATTTCTCCAATATAAATTTTATGAAGTACAATATCGAAACTTTCATATTCCAATTTTACGAATATGGGAATCAAATTATTTAGTTTAAAAGACATCGAATTTCAAAAGCTTCAATATGAAAAACACATGAATATTCCACGAGACATACAAATTTCTACCTAAACGCGTTAAATCACAAGGAGCTTTAAAAAAGAGTAAAGAGAAACAATAAAATCCGGAATAAGAGAAAAGCTACATATTTGGTGGTCGTGCGAGCAGAACAGCCGGGGAAAAGAGAAAAATTTCAATTTTTCTCCTGGTCGAGAATCTCTCTGATGCGGGGCTGGTCTCTTACTCGAAGAAATGCTTCTCTTCTTCTTCACCGTGTCAAGGCATGAAAACGAGGATTCGTGTGCTAAAAGAGGGAAACGAAGAAAACGACGAAAGAGAGAGAGCGACAAGAAGAGAAAGACAGCGGCGAGTGGCAGGCGGTCATGGAATTGCGAGATTTCCTGGTTTGCTCGTGTTACAAACGCTTTGTCCCAGCTTTAAATCCAGGCGGTTAGTGTCATGTTATGGAAATAACACCACCCATTGGCCAATTGTGACTTTTGCGTGCATTGCAACCACGCCTTTTACTTTCCACTTCGTACCTAAAGAGGCTCTCTCTCTGATATCAAACTAGAACACGTCTGACCCATGTTAGCTTTTCCACTTCCACCACCTGCATACAACACCTGGATCCGTTTGATTGTCATTAATGTCACTAATGTCAGCAAATTGTACGTTTTATGGTAATGTTGCCTGAACCAAAGATGTATTTCGTTCGGAAATGTTTCTTTATTACAGCGCATAATTTGAGCAACTTTCTCAGGCGAAATTCGCCGGTTTAATGCGCGTGTTTGAACTTTATACAAATTATTCGTAGGAAATCGTAGAGATGTTTCGTTTCAGAGTTTCATGAGTCCCATTGATATTTACTTTAGATTATTTCAATGTTTGGGGGAATTTCGTGGAGCTTTAAGTTTGTTTAGTTACATTTTTAGTGGTGTCTTTAGTAACGAGGATTATAGAAAATTTGTTGGTTTTTATGAAAATTGTTTATTGACGAAGATCATTGAGAATGGTAAAGTGATGGATGTAATTTATTATTTGTGAAATTTATTTGTAAAATTTCATTTACTTTATGATCCAATTTGTTTCAAATATGTAAGAACATTTATCGATGGTAATTAATTTATAACTCGTGACTCGTAAGATTTCACTAATGATATATTATTGTATTCTCTTATGGGAGAGCCTAGATGTAGTAAACTTCAATTTATCTAGCTCAATTTTAAAGAAAGAGTGCACACCAGTTGTGCCACATTTTCCCTGATCTCATTTTAATCTATACTTTCACCTCCCATATGCGATTTCAATACAATGATTAGCATACAATTAACCAAGTCATTTTCTTTCACTCTGACGTCTAAAGTATAAATACGGTTATACAATTAAATATACGTACATATCTGAAGACAATTATTTCAAGATACGGTTGTGGTTTTATATCAAGAAACCTAAAAGAACGTCTAAAGGAATTATTTTTCTAAGACTTCAAAGTTTTTCAAGTTTCAAGATGAAACTGGAACATACGTCGACCCTTTTCGCAGAACAGGGCGCAACAGAGGGCGGCACGACACACAACTATGAAAGTAGCGTTGTTTTCTACAGGATGGTGGCTTTGCAGTGTGCACGCGTTCTAGAAAGCAGGAACAAGGGTTGTTACGGGCTCGAATAATTTTCTGCATCTTCACGCTGCGTTTTACACGTTGGCTGTATTTGAAACGAAAGGATTAACACTTTGGAAACGTGTCTACGACTTTACACAGCCGGTTTGATGTAAAGATAATCAGAAGAATGAATCTTTCGTGAGCGAGTCCTATGTTCACTGAACTTTCTTTCCTGAAAGCTACTGAAACTTTCTCTTTTGAATGGTACTTTTTGAATCATCTATGAATCACCATATTATTCTATTTGTTAGTCTTATTTTACAAATTATTTATAATTTATATTAGATTTATGTACATGAAATATAGTTTCTTCTTTTTTTTAAATAAAATTTTCGTATCTTTTTAAGACATTTGTTTTAAGATATTTGCAGAATTGGAGACGACTATAAACTTATCGTAAGAACTTTCTACGCGATAGTTGCTTAATTTAAATTAGTCGATCAAAATAATAATCAACTTTATAAAATACATGATTCCTAACGATTTTGTACTAAAAAAAGAAGAGGAACTAATTTCTACAATTTCCAATTTCCACGAACTAATCTTAGCTATATCATACTATTTGATCTTTCGTTAACAGCTAAATTAATTATACACTCTTCGGGTAAATTTATTCTTAAGTACTTCGAGCTTAAGTACCGAGCTTTTAAGTACTCGGTTTCCGATATTATCGTCGAACGAGCTGTTACACGCCTTTTACGTAAGCCGACGACATTTTTATTACGCGAAATATGTAAAACCGTCACGTCTCGGGCGGCCAAACCTCGCTATCCTATAACGTCACTTTCGTCCATTAAAGGAGCGAACCTATCGATTCTCGATAACGTATTCCCATCCAGGTAATTTGTTATTCATATCCACGGTGAGACGAGAAGCTCGAGTAGTCGTAATTTAATACATCGTTCGTGGTAAAAACGAAAAATGAATCGAGTAACTGAAATTTCCCTATGAAATAAGAAACCAAGTGCAAGCATTCAAGATCCATGGAATCTCAACAAGCAATTTCAGATTTCCTTTATTTCTATTACATCGCAATATTTATGGTTGTCCGTGAAAAGTTTGGAATCACCAAACATAAATTCAATGCAACTCGGTATCGCTATAGAAAACAAATCTAATAACTGAATCTACTCTATAGGCCGTATGGAATAAAGTGTGAGGATCTATTGGATTCCCGTAAATAATTCTAAAGTGGTTTTATGTGAATCATATTGCATTATTTTATTGTTATTGGTCAAAAGTTTGTAAGTAATCTTTACTTATTCTATAGGAGCGAAGCAATGCTTAAATTTCTATCGTTCTGGGAAATTCTTTCTTCAAAAGTTTATTGAAGTAATGTTAATTCCGAATTAACAATAAGACGAGTAAAATATTCGGCATCGATATAGCTGAGGAAAGGTTCAAAAATTTTGGTTCATGTTACGTGGAATTGTATGAAAAAGAAGAAAAGAGGCGTAAGAACAACGCGTGACACAGATTGGAAACCAGGGATTTCAAGAATGCGTGCTATAAGCATCGGTATGGTATGTGGATGCATTCCTAATGCAAGAATGGTAGGCGGGCTGTAGTTCAGAAAACATAAAGTTTCGCAAACGTGCCGTATTTGGAGGAAATTTAGTGGGGAAATTAGATGTATCTATATACCATGTTTTCTTATTAGGAATGAAAGATTGCATATTTAAATGGAATAATGTTTAGATAGTTTTGCAGAGTTTAATCTTTAAATCAATTCACCTTAATTTGCATATCTAGAAAAAGTAGTTCAATCAACATAGGGAAATCGGCGTATCAGCAAATTTATAAAATATTATTTAAATTAACATACTGTGATTTTGAAACATATGAAAGTACAGCTAGATCAGCATATTTTTAATCTTTAGATTTAGAAAACATAGTGTTACAAATAACTCTCTGAAACATACGTGTACTCTCGCTATATGTATTATTTTACATATAAAGTATTTTGTATAGTATGCGCATCTTTGATACGTATATCGAATATATATAATATATATATGTCCATACATACGATCACGTATATCTACACAATATAACAGTTTTTCCTTATCTTTATAGAACAGAACCCTCCTTATAATACTTTATTGAATGTATATAAGCACGTAACTTTCTTCTATATCCCAAGGTTCCAATATAACGGAGTACAAAAATATACAAGTAAAATGAGATGTGTGTACCCTCTTATGTTATAAATGGTAAAAACCGTTGCCAAGAATAATATTATCTTAATGATATAAGATAGTATAAAAGTAGGCGAGTTAAATGAAATCCAGGAGAACCAGAAAAATAATCAGAAACCAATCCTATTTTCTTCGATAAATTTCTCATAGCAATAAAACAACTTAGAAAACAGTACGATCGAACGAGGAAAAGCTTTATCTCGAATTTCAGAAACTATCTATAAAAACAACGATAACACGCAGTCTCGCTCAAACAAACAAGATTCGATACGATAAAACAAGAAATAATGCCATCCTTCTAATCTAGAACCACCCCATTTGCTAGGGTGAAACTTCCGTCGCGTCATTCCGCTTCCTCCAACATACTCAACTGAAAACCTCGACGTAAACAGCGTACTTTTACGGGCGCCATCCATGTCATTCCATTTCTCAGCAGCATCCAACCCAGTGGCAAGCCTCCTCTTGCTATCGTTGCATCTCGTCCTCCTTCCTTTTCGTGACGAAGGAAGATTCTCAAAAATTCACTTGAAGGCGTGACAAAAGAAGAAAACACGCTTTTACATCGCCGCGAGCTGGCGCGTCATGCGTTGCACGGCTATTCATTAATTATTCATCCCGCGTTTCGTAAATGCTGCGGTGCTAGCTGCGGGCCTGGTAATTTCAAAAACGGGAGAAGCCGGCGTTTTTCATGGTTTCCAACGAGCGCCACGTCGACGGAGAAGTCGCGTAAACGACGCG
>NT_176730.1:702492-756139 GCF_000188095.3 Bombus impatiens
CCGTGGCCGACGCCGGTGTCGCGACGCGGATTTACGCAACATGAATATTAAAACGCGACGTAGCCAACGCCGTTTCATAGATTCTTTTCTTTCTGTTCCTTCTTTTCTGCCATCGACTCGATTCTTGATTTTTCGTCGTGGTTTCACAGATACAGAACCGAGCGCATTGAAGCTTTGGTTTGTTAAGGAACGATGGAAGAATTGCAAGAATATTGGCGGATAAGTGATTGCTTGGAGAAGAAATGCAGTTTGATTTTATCGCAAATAGTCTCGTTTGAATCCATCTTTTATATCTTTTTCTTTTTTGCTTTTCTTTCTATTGTAGAATCTCAAGTGGGGTTTTTATTTGATTGGAAGTTGTATTCCGAAGATAGCTTAGCAATATTATGACTAATTTGATTGTGGATCGTGTACGTTGACGTAGGTATTTATTGGAAATTTAAATGTGCAAAACGTACAAGATGCGTGCAACGTGAGAAAATGTATAAAATATTGAAAATATACAGCGTTCTTTATCGAGTATCTAACGATATATGAAATATTCAAAACGTACAGCGCTCTTTATTAAATATTCGATATTTTTAATTGTGTTTATAAAAATACCAATTTATTACGCTCTTCGACAATATGTGACTATAGAGAAACAGTTAATAACTATTAAATCGAAATTTCTTGATGAGAAAGACATTGGATATTTTCAAAACATTGGTAATATCATTTTATATTTGAATTTCATATTATTTGAAAATATTTGACAATTTTGCATGATATTGTTTTTTAATTAAACTGTTTATATATATCTCTTACGTTGCTTGTTTACCTATTCCACACGTTTGATAATTCGAGCAATTTACTGTTTGAGAAACGCTCGATGTATCCACTTCATTCGGCTATTTGTATTTCAATAAATTTACGTCTGGCATTCTGTTGCTCAAATAAACCTACTAATTTACTGTTTTCTGTTTAAACAAGTGTCATGTCGTGAATGTCATGTCGTAAAAGCCATAGATTCTTTGCGTAAAATCGTGAGATATATGTAAATACCGGATTAAAGCTTTGAATGGCAGAAATCGCTGTGTGTTAATATTAACGGCTTTCGGAAATATTATCGCTCGATAATATCGTGAAAAGAGGCTACTTTATTATTTAACAATCAATAACTACATTCGAATTGATATGCACCGCAAATATTTATTTTATTTAATACGATTAATTTCTCTCGCGTATTGTTCAATAACAATTTTCGATGTTGTATAAAGCAAGAATGTTTTACCGCCAAAAGGTAATTATTGCTTAAATAAATAACACGATTATCGTCGAAAACGCATCAAAATATTGAAAAATTCCTTTATGAGCTTAAACATCAATGATCGTACAATGTATTGGTATTTCAAATATCTCATCAAGCAACAAATTCGTAACAACACTAAAGGAAATGGAAAATTTATGTTGTGCGAATCAAGATGAAATATCAAAGTTGAAAATGAAAATTTAAGCTGCTTCCCTGTAGAAGAAATTTATTTACCGTGTATTTCCTCTGTACTCTTCAATTATTATTTTTCAGAGATTAGAATTCCAAGTGCAACGAATTAACATTTACTTCTTGCAAAATATGATATTGTACTTGTGCACTTTTTCTCTGGCAGACGATATCTAAGTAATTTACATTGTCGGCGATTTTTTAAACAATTCCATTCCATACAATTTAGTAAGCCGTGGGTCGGCGATGATTACCGCGGCAATCAACGTGTTAACAATTTAACGTCGATTAAAATGTAGCGATACATATTAATTCGAATGTAGTTATCGATTATTAAATAACAAAGTGACTGCGTTTCCGAATTTACTGATTGTGAGCGATGATATCTCTCAAAAGCCGTAATTACACGTTGCCGACAAGCCGTAATTTGTGCTATTCAAAACATCGGCCGGGTATTTACGTATATTTCACGATTATTTCGCGGATTATTTTACGATTACTTACAGAAAAAATTTACGATTTTCACGACGTAATATTTCCACTCATTAAAATTCCCTCACCAAATATTCGACTCATCGCGAAACATCTCCTCTGTTCTTTGTCGATTATTTCGTTTGTCCGGGCATAATCAGAACAGCCACTGTGTTGCATAATAACGCGGCATCGCAACGCATCGAAGGGTGCGCGAAGTACACGAAGGCACAAAGGCGAAACGCGCAAAGCGACGGGCAAAACAACGCGGAATTATCCGACAGTGTTTTTCCAAGCGCCGAAGTCTTACAAGGGATGAACTCAAGGGACGAGTCCGACACGGTGAACACTCGGGGGGTGGAAAAAGGGATGGGTACGCGAGAGAAGCCTGACAAATTAATTGAGAAAGCGAGACGACTCGAGAGACGCCGTCACGGAAACAACCCTTCAATCTAAATTCAATTATTTGCGCCCCTCCTGTCCGCGTATCGTCGCTCGAAAATCCTGTGCGATATGTTCAGGAAAGGGAACGATACTCGCGGTTGAAACACCGTTGCAAGCTGAATGCGATTCACATATTCAAGGATTTGGAATCTAGGTAAATATGTATGGCTATAGTGATAGAATTTTTGTACTAAATACTTCTGTTCCACAATTGCTATACGACGAATGATTAACTCTTCCATTGTTGATTAAAATGGTGGTACGTTACAATGACTTTGTCGCAAAATTTTTTAAAGAATTATTTCACATGGATTTTGGATTTATGTATTAGGTCGTCCGAAAAGTTTCTTTCGTTTTATAAGGAAATAATGGATGCATTTTCAGTTTTATATTATTTTATCGAATTACGTATGATCCATTTTATTCTACCAAGATAAAGATTACAACGTTCGACAGATTAGATTTCATGTTTGTATAAAGATGCGTTGTTGTAAAAAACGTTTCTGTAAAAGAAAGACACTTTCCGGACAACCCAATAATTACGTATTCATCTTTTGGATAGTATGTATTCCTCCGTGTTATATGTAAAATAAGATGATTCGTGTGTCGTCGTAATACTTATACACCTTAACAATTCATAATTTTTTATGAAGTGTAAAGGATTAAAGATAGTACGCGGTGATTCATACAGGTCAAGTTATCAAAAAAGTGACATAAATTCCTGTATTTTAAGATTATTTATATTCCGTGACAGTTGCAGGCTAACGTTCAGGCTCGTTGATGTCATGTTAAATTTTTAAAGAAGATAGAAGTGACGAAAGAACTGATGGAGAAAGGGAATGTGTATTATGTATTCTCCAAATTAAGATTATATCATGTAGAAATAAATTTTATGGCTGAATATTATGTATGCGATTTTTAAATTACGTCGTTTTTAATAAATGTGTTTTTGTGTTTTTAAGATGTGTTTTTAATAAATTTATTTCTTAATATTCCGGCGAATGAATTTCGTCAACTACTGTGTGATTTAATTTCTCTATTTTTTAACAAATTTTGTTTCACCACACGATTCATTTCAAAAGATCAAACTTAATTGAATAAAAATAATATAGTTAAAAAATTGAAACAAACTCGATATGTATTCAACCAGAAGCAAGCTGAAAAGTCTGTATAGTAACATAAAATTATCGACACACCGTTACCCTTGAATTTCTATTTATTTCGAGTTTGCATCAATGGAAGGGCGAAATATGTGAAAATGTGTGCGGAACAATAGAATGGATCGGTCCATGGATATGGAGTCTGTACAAGGCTCCCTTTAACCCTGGTAGTTTGGAAAATCTAAAAAGCCGAATGAAATTATTGATGCTTCAACCTGTTGCGATTCACGGATCGTCGCGTTTGTTTTTTTCATGATCAATAAAACATCTTTCACTGTTTCCAATTTCACGAATTGCAACTGCGTTTTTATTCAAACCTTCCATCTACAAAAGAATTCGATATTATATGGAAAGTAAATCGTAAACCGAAATCCATCGCACCACACGATTTCTTCTATTTCAAACATCTCTAAACTTTCAATATCCTCAACATTTTTCCAAATGAAAATCCTCAATTCATAATAACAGACAACTATTTCCATTTCAAACATCTTCAAACTTTTTATACTCTCGATACTGTGCCAAATTAAAATGTAATTCAGATTTCTAAATTCACCGTTCCAAATGTCAAATGTCCCCAACGTCTGACATTCTCGATATTTCTCAAGTCCAAATCTCATCATTCTTTATAATTACTTGCGTTTCAAGCATTTTCAAACTTTCTAACACTCGATATTTCTATATAAAATCTCCAGATAATCCAAAAGAGAAAGTGACACAAATATTGTTCCATCGATAAATTCAAGAAACGCATAGAGCATAGGGAAACTCCAAGTCCACTCGTTTCCATTCAATCTTTCCCCGTAGAATGGAAAAATTTGCGTCGACACAAGCGCAGCTCGTTAGCGTCGCGACGCGCTTCGTCGCCAGCCGTTGCCGTTTCCAACACATGTTCCATGTTCTCTGGCCTAGCGATGACATAAATATACATGGATATGGTAAACAGGAACATGTGACGTTCTAATCGTGAAGACGCCCGAGAAACTCGCAACACCGCGGTTCTACATCGCCGCGTGTTTACTAGTTACAAAGCCAACTTCGGTCCTCGTTGGATCGAAAGCGACAACGAAGTTTTTTAATCAGCAAGGAAACACGTAAGTCGACTCGTGAGACTGTAATTTACGATCGTCCTAATTCGAGCCATTATTCTCGCGAGATAACGCGGCGACCGTGGTGTGAAGGTTTGTGAGTCCGAGTGTTGGAGTAAGTTTGGATCGTTCGCGGCTACGTCGATTACGGGAATACCCCATTTCACCAACGGCTAGGGTGTGTTGAAAAATTTACCGTAGTCCATCAAGGTGATGAATCTTTAGCCTTCGAGTCTCGCAATTTACGTTGGTTTAAAAATGTCGAACTATTTAAAAGGCACGTGGAATGCTTACATTGCTATTTTAAATTGTGTGGAACTTCATTTATCGAAACGAAATTTTAGTTAACGATCGAGTGGATTTTTATTTTATTAATTCACTTATCTGTACGTGTACATTACTCGTACTACATAAACTGGTCTTCCTCCGACAAATTTAGGCAAATGGAGTTCTACTGTATAATATTTCGATAGGTCTTTTTAAATTGAAAGCTTAAGGTAGCATGAACCTTTTTTGAGAGAGATTTGAAGTTTATTGAGTCCAGAAAATACAGTTTTAGGTACATTATTCATAATAAACATGAATTTTTGTAATGGTATGTTAGGCAAAGGTACCGATACGCGGCGGTACGATGTAGCCATGCTGTATTATGTGTCGGCGCTTTACATTTTTCGTTGTATGATACAGTTTTTGGGGTTTAAGTCTCTGGGGAGCGGAGCTCTTTTATGTATTTTTTTTTTTTTATTTTTTCTGTCCTGAAAACTTGGTCGCAATACAGGACGCTTCGGTAGTTTGCTTGGTAGCATGAACCTTCTTAGGTTATAAGTGATCATAGTATATCTGGGGCGATGGCATACACGTGTGAGTTTTACGCTTCATAATAAAGTCCATAATAAAATATTGGAGATTGTTAGACGAATTTTTTATGAAATTTAAATAAAATTCTGAGGCTGGTATAAACGGTAGAATATTGGTAATACTTCAGAAGTTTGCGACAATTATGTAAAAAATTTTGAAATTTTAGACATTTCTTTCTGTTAAAATTAAAATACCAATAAAAGAAACTGGTTTTTATGTATACTTTTGGTAAAGAATTTTGGGATATTAGTCTTTCCAGAATTTATACAAGAATTTTTACCTCAATTAATAAAACAGCCATTTCCTTTAAGAATAGCATATTTTCAATCTCTATTTTAAATGGTCGTATATAATAGATTTATCAGGGAAATTGGAAAAAGATGAAATATATTTCGAACCAATTCGGAAATAGCTTCAACCGTCGCGAAAATACCAATTACAAAATTTATTTTCGATTTAATTATCGAATTATCTAGAATCAACTAAAATGTTCCACTATTAGAATCTGAAATCTCGATTTCTACGATTTTTATTTTTTTTAAATCTGCTGATTATTTCAAAAATCTTCAAATTTCGTGAGATTAAATATTTATTTTCCTGTGCAAAGCTAACTAAATATTTCTCTCCCTCAACATGTAAATAATTAAATTCAGTTCGCAATATACTGTGGGCTGTAGGAAACTTTATACTACCACGGGATTACTGAATACGTAGCGTCGATTGCTGAAATTGTTCGCGGTTCAGAGTAGAGCGCGTATCCGTTGTTTCTTCAGGCTGTTAAAAGATTCATCGCGTTCTACCGGGAATATGAATTTTTAATCTCAGCTGCACTCTCGTGTTGTCCTAGTTCTTGTAGTTCAAATTAAAAAACATGGATGTAGATCGAGCTTTCTACGCAGATTCTAGATTAGATTTTAAATATTTAAATACCTGGGTGTTCGAAAAATCGTGGAAAAATTATAGAAAAATTTCTGTTATTTAAGCAGTTGAAATTATTGTTTCGCTGATGAATTAACACATGAAACTAAATTATACAAAAAAGAAGATCTAAGCAGATTTTATTTTAATTTTCAAATAAGATATTTAAACGATTTATTATCATTATAATTATTATAATTACTTGTTACTTTACAGTACATTATTATCGCAATTACATTATTATCACTACAATGATTGTGTTATTGAAATAATCAATAGTAATATTACTTAATAATATTTTACCTAGATGATACTCAAACAGGGAAGTAGAAAATTATATCACTTTAATTTAAGGGACAATTGAATAAAGTGAAACACGAAATTTAAAGCCGAGTCGCCACGAAACCACAAGGATTTAATTTGCTCCGTTCAGCTTTTCACTTTCGTTATTTCACCTTGCATACGGTAAACAGGTTGAAAACAACTACAAAGCAGTTTCCCAACCTCGTGTAACTCTACCTTTCCCTTTGTGAAATTAATTGTTGGACACTGGCAAATATTGTAACGCGACGACCTCAAAAGCAGGACAACAAGTACAGTTTTCATCGCGATTATCTCGAAATTGAACGATTTCGATAGTTAATAATCCTATTAAATCATAATTCAATCTACAGTATTTCAATTTTGTTCATTGATAAATCTAACGAGAAAATGTTAAGAATCGTTTCTATGTGTCTGCGGGTGTGTTCAAAATTAAAATGTTCATAGGAAAAAGAATGTATAGAAGTGTGCACGTTTATCGATCGAGTATTCTAATTTCAACGAGCACTAAATTGAGTCGTTATATGGAACAGGTTACACCCTAAAGAGGGTTGAAGACCTCCTGCTAACTTCATAACAGCGAATAGGGTACAAAATTACGTATTTGTAAACTGTGCCTCGCAAAAATTAAATGGCCTCTCAGTAAACTCGATTATATAACGAAATAACTTTGAGACCTAATCGGACGAAATTCGTGTGCACTAATGTGCTCAAGCTTTTAATCACGTTCGAAATTTCGTTCTGCAAAATTGTTAACAATATACTTCTTACGTTTTTCTTATTATTACATTTATATATTCCAGGATTATGGTCATATTTGAACTAACGGTATTTCTTC
This sequence comes from Bombus impatiens, assembly GCF_000188095.3. Lineage (NCBI taxonomy): Eukaryota > Metazoa > Arthropoda > Insecta > Hymenoptera > Apidae > Bombus > Bombus impatiens. The sequence goes on from NT_176730.1 coordinate 710,071, forward strand.
CTACACAATCTCGCTTAACCCATCGACGTACAAATATCTTTCTTGCACCGTACACAGAGAAGTTTCCTATTTATAAAGAATATAAACTTAAATTTCCCTTTCAATTATATCAAATTTTTATCAAAGATAGCACACTAATAAAATGATTTTTAATTGCTCAAATCCAATCTCGAATGTAAATAACTTCATTAATCTGAACAAATCTTATAACCTGAAGTAGATATATATATATATCTTAAAAACATCATATTCACCAGGGGACCAGGCGTGTCTGGGATAAAACGATGAATCGATACACGCGTAGCAAAGTAGCATCGAGATATCGGTTGGAAAGATGACGAACGAATATAAAGGCTTGAGTGCGTTTCTCTGTCCGGGATGACAGTGATGTCAAAAGCGTTAGAGGCGATCGACTCCTATGGGAAAGGTGGTTTGGAGACTCAACGAAAATTCCACGAGGTAACGTGCGAGGTAATCCATCAAAATCAACCCTTGTTGTACTCCATCCTCTCCTCTACCACCCCCTTTCTCTCTGTTTCTCTCTTTGTCGTTACACGTCCTGACAAGATGACAGGGTGTCGCCAGAGACTAGGAATTAAGCCTCTATTCAGAAGAAACTACCCTGTTCCGAATTACGATCCATTCACCAACGATGACTGCTAGCTTTTTGATCGTGGCCCTCCGGCCTGCCTATTAATTGTAATAAGTCACTCTTTGACTTTCCTTTCCCCGTCCTGTTCTCCCTCTCTTTCTCTCTCTAGAAACTTTCTCTTGCACCCTCTTTGCTCTGTAAATATTTGTAGTCGAGTACAAATAAATCATCCCTTTCACGGGGCACAAGTATTTGGGTTTAAAACTGGGCTCGGATCGAGGGTGTCTTGTCTCGTCGCTTTAATTCTTTCGACGAATGTTGATGGCCGGGGGGGACCGATGTTTACGGGCCAAGTGTTTGTGCGAGTGATTTGGAGAACGACAAGCTTTCCAAACTTTTTGAGAAAGGGGAGCTCTCAAGTGTTTCGGGGCGCGAGTATGAGTTTCAAAGGGAGGTACTCAGGTGTAGCGGAACGTGGAACGTTCACAAAGGATTTTTAATTTCGTTCTGCTTTAGTTTATAAATGAAATTAATCTATTTATGTCTAATGTTAATGCAACATTTAATTCGCAATTTTTTTAGACTTGCATCGTTACATCTTTTTTCTTTTTTACTTTTTTTGTTCCGGAAGAGAGGATTTCAAGTGATTTACTCGATACTTTGTCTATCATTGCGCCTGTCTCCATTTAGATCTTAGAAATTTTGTTCTATCTCTGACTACATTTGCGTCTATCAATAAATTTTACGTATTGTACCTCTGTTTCGACTTTAACGGATTAAGAAATTAAAAATAAAATACGACATAAGATAACATATTGTATATACACAATAATAAAATTGTTATTACTAAATAATATAATAATGGAATTATTCTTATGTTTTGTTCATATTAATCTTATCCATTCAAATGTTTACAATTATATTATTTATGTAATTGTATCATGAATGAAGTAAATCATTCATTTGTGATAATTGTCTATTTTTCCTGTACACACACCTGTTTCTTATAATTCCATCGCACTTGTTTCAAATTAACACAACGTAAGTACCTTTTTCTTTGCATAACAGACGGCAAAACGCTGTTTCAAGTATCCCACCCTGCATAATACGCGTTTACCAGTGTCGTTGGCCTCGCTGCTTTTCGTTACTTGCTTTTTAGTACAAGAATATTAGCGAGAAACGCCGAGTACCGAGCAGTGAAACTGTTTGTTTATACTGTCTCAATGTCTGCATTATTAGCGATACGATAATTCTGATTACGTGGCGTCGCTCATGACATATTATTCTCAATGATGCTGTAACGCGTATAGTTTGTTCACCTTTCTGCTTGTTTTGTTCCTATAATAATCCACAGCGTTGGTTTAATATTACTCTCGTCTTGATTTTTACAGCGAAATTTTCTATGAGAATTTTTTGCCGTGAAAATTGATAAATAGTTAATTCTATGAAACATTAAAATCTTCCTAGAACGATAGTTATTGAAAAATCGCAGTTAAATATTCTATATATATACTTCATATAAATATTATTGTATAGTATGTACATTCTGTATATTTCTACGTTTATAAATTCCTATAAATATATAAACATTCATCTAGAAATAATTTTAGCACGGTAGAGGCTTATCAGAAATTACATCTAACAATTTTAACGCAAAGCTTTTGAAAATATAAAACGCCTAAAACTTTAATCATATATCACGGACTAAAGTGACTAATTGTAAAGCCGAGCGAAAGGAAAAGTTTCTAAACCGATTTTCCCGTTCGCGCGAAACATTTAACCGTTCTTTCTCTGTATTTGCGACCGACATTAGCAGTTACGGTGCAATCACTGCGAAACTATTTGTTACAAAAGTTTGGCGATTAATAAATTCGCAGATTCGAGAGAAGCCTTACGGAAACTTTAACCATTAAACGAATTTATACCGAGCTGAGCTAAAGAGCTTTGTATTAAACGCGTAAAGCAACAGGGGTTTCGATCAATAAAGCGAAGATATTTCGCTCAACGATACCGCTTACTACGAGACCAATTAAAATACGATACAATTTACGATGTAAAGTTGGATAATTAATGTATCAACCGAGTTATTTCATCGATAATTTAATCTTTTCTTTAGCTGTCCATTCCATTCTATTACTCTTTATATCGTTACCTTAATCTATCTGTTAAAATGTTCAGCTTTGTAATTCTCGATTATCCATGCGATTATCAAAGATTTGATATTCCCATCAGGACAGGGGAATTTCTCCACTTTTTGTAAATATACTTAATATCTTTCCCAACTTTGAACAGAGAATATAAAGAAATCACTGATATTTTATTTAAAAGATGGCCTCAATTATCTTTCAAAGCATCTTTCTCAAATGTTCCCTAATTCTGAACGAATATAAAGAAATTATTATCGATATTTCGTTAAGCGTTGTTCAAAGAACAGATACAAAATTCTCTAGTTTTTAAACGAAATAGAAATACGAATAAATCACTGTTGTATTAAAAAAAGCGAGCTTAACCATTCCGAAAAATGACCACTGTTTCCTATAAATAGATTATAACAACTATAAATATATGAACACTTTGTTGCCTTACAATTTCACATTTTCCAAGCATCGTATTAAAGAAACTCCTTTCACACAAGCCTTCAAGCGAACGCGAGCGAACATCAATCACCAAACTTCGCGATATTAGTCAAAGGTGATCAATTAAAGCACGCCTATAAAATCTTTGTATGCGACATAAAACACCGTGCTTTGGCCACTTTGCCCGTTCGCGCGTTTCCGGTAGTCCAAAAGCGAGACAGCCATTTTCGACGAGCTTTTAACCCTTTTACACCGCCGCACCGTTCTACAGGGTAACAAACGGCTATACACAGTATCAGCTCGTTGTGTGTTTGGCTCTACAGATTTTTCCCGATATCCATCCAAGAATAATCCGTTTCATTTGTTGGAGGATTCGCGATCCCTGGCATAGCGAGTACGACGTTGTTCATTAAGCGAAATTTAATCCCCATCGCGATGCAGCGGTGCAATTAATGCGATAAGCCTCAAAAAATACCGCGGCGAAATTAACCGAACGTCAACTAGGGTGAGTCGCAGGGAAATAAAAGAGGAAACCAGATATACAGGGTGAGTCATAAATACATGCCCATGGTTTAAGGGATGAATCTACGCACTAAAATAAAACAGAGACGAACGATCGTTACGAATTCGTAACTGGAAAGCTAAAGAACGTAGGACGTATATTCGTAAGACGTTTTTTTACTTATTTTAGTGTGCAGATTTGTTACTAGAAGTATAGGCATACATTTACGACTCACCCTGTATAGGAGGGTGAAAGAAGAAAGAGGGAATATAGAGATCCGGATGAACGTTTAACGAACGCGGCCTTTTTTCTCTTCTTTCATCGAAACCAGAGAACGGGGAGTGTGTGTTTCGGAGCGGAACTGGCGCGCGCTACGTCAAAAGGAAAATAAACGACTCTTCATCGATGCATTGGAGAATGGAACAGCACAAGATGTAAATGTGTAGGAATTGTGAGTTGAAAAGTTCATTGATGGGATAATTGGAAATGATTTGATTTTGGATCACAGAGAATTCTTAAACAGATGGAATTGGTTTAGAGAAAAATTGATTTATGCTATTGTTAAGGATTTAAGTTTGTTATTTTGATATATTGACTAATTCAACCCGCTGATGTTATTGCATAAATAAAATTATTTGTCTATGGGCACGAATAAATTTGGAAATTTGTCCGAATGAAAATTAAAGAAAATTATTTACAATAGCAAGATCGTTATGCAAAATCCTGTTTAAAGTAATATAATACACATTCGAAAAATTAGAATGTATCTTTTATCTGTTGTATCTTTTTAATCTTTATTTGAAACAATTTAATCCGTTTCCTAAGTTTTCATTAAAAGTCTCAGGATCAAGGTAATTATAAGGAAGATAAACTTTTAATTTCTTCTAAATAAATTTCCCTTATCCTAGGAGAATACTAAACGCTACTTGCCATGGAAGATATTGAATACAAAATCCTTTTTAGAAGAATATAATGTGTAACATATGCTAGAAATTAAGCTACATGCTGCTTTATCTTCTCAATCTCTTTGTGAAATATTTAAATGCACCTTCTCAGGCTTTATTAAAGTTCGCAGGTATAAGATACTTAAACTATAAAGGAGATACGCACAGTGTTATGGTCAACGTGAAATAATTGAAACATCTCTAAAATAAATTTTCTCTAAACCACCAAGAGAATATTAAACCGTGCTGACCACAACACATCTAAATGCTAACGTAAAATCCTTGTAGGATGATGCAGAATGTAAGAACATGTACAACTAATCGCAGAATAAAACTGAGCATTTCGGTTTTTACTGTAAGAGATGATTTACTTAGAAAAATGTTTTGTAGTTGTGTAGAAAAGTTATTCAACAGTAAAAGTCATAAACGATGAGAGATATTATAAAATACTTATTCTACTGTATTACATGTTATAAAATCACCGAATGCTCACTGGCATGATTTTAACCAACTACATATACATAATGAGCCTATACATATAACTATACTACCAACAACTATGATACAATTATGATACAAAAATTACTTCTACTTGGCAAATCGTGTTCCAAATTATCTATTCAAACACAATTTGTCTCAACATTGTATCTACAATTTTTAACTCCACACAAAAATACATCCTCCAATATACAGATTAACGATATCAAATGGCCAACGTATAAAGAATCGTACCACGGTCCAAAATTCTTCAAAATAAATTCTCTCTATCCCCAACACGACCAACACGATGTTAAACGCTATAAAACTTTGGTTTCTAACTTTTCAACTCTGATCGGGTGGTTCGGCATAAAACGTATTTAAAATGGTCTCCGACGATTACCAGACGACTCGCTCCATTTTTCCCGTCGATACCTAACTGGCCGCCGTCGCCGCCGGTCGATTTAATCGGGCTACTCGCTCACGAAAAAGGCACGTCTCTAATGGAGCAACGGTCGCGTACACTGTCGAAAGCGGGACACGTTTAACGACACGTAAAACGCGAACCGGCAACGATACTTCGCGAAGGTAAATCGGCCTGGTCGCCAGCAACCGGGACGTAACAAAACAAATCGTCCGGCAGAATGGAGTCTCTTAACCCCTTTCTAGCTGGCGAGACATTTTCAGCAATTCTTGCTGTTTACGTCATAGTTACGGCCGGTTACATCATACGATATTTCGCGAAATGTACTGTGGAGGAACGTTTTATGGTTTGATGTTACAATCGCGGTGCATTTTCTTTTATTCTTTTGTGTTATAATAGGATATAAGTATAATATAAGTAATTTTCAACCGTACACCATTCATCCCTGAGAAGAGCCTGAATTTTTGTTTCATTAGCAGAATGTAGAGAAGAATTTGAAATTTTCCAAGACTTAAGTATGATATTTTCCATTGTAAAAAGAAGAGAGAATTATATTATAAAATTACCGTATTTTTTAGGATTTTATTTTCCTCCAGGCATCTCCAGGTATAAGTTCGCCCTTTAATCGTCGATCGCTCCAATTGTTTATTATTTATTTATTTGTTTTATCCATAATACGTCTGTAGTAACGATAAGAATATAAGTTTCATGTGTAATTGAAAGAGTTGACGTCCGTTTTCTTTCATCCTCTTATACCAACACGCCTATGTAGTGAGACAAAGTTGTGTTATTCTTCTCCTATCTTTTTTGGGTTAAATAACAGTGTTTTATGACAGCCTAGATAGTCCAAGATGAGATGAGGTTATCCTATTTACATGTTTTAGTGCACTTTATTTAGGTTTACGACGTAACTCGGGTTTATCGTTACCAATATAGACACGTACCTCGCTTCTAGTTTTTTCTGAAAATTGGGAGTCCTCGCTGGTCTTATGGTTAACGACTTCAATTATACTGCTCGAAGGTAGAATAAACTCGAAATTTTAATTAAGAGAAGAAGATGGCGAAGACTTTCTTGCTTATAAACGAGATACGAGATAATATGAATTCTCGAATATCAGATATCAGAGAATCGTATTGCAAGCACCATTGCCTCATGTACGAGATATGCACGCAAAGCGTACGTAAAATTCAGGAAAGACGAGAAATTCTCACGAGCGTCCTCGCATTCCTCTACCTAACCACACCTCTAAGAACATTTCCGCAGAGAAATCATAGCTCGAAGAAAGCCTTAAATTCTAGCCTAGACCTATATCTATAAAGTTCAATACAAAAAAAGTTTAAAAAATTCTCATTTTTGCAATAAAAATATAAATAGTTCACTGCGAGGTAAAAAGAACGATAATGGTGAAACGAGTAATAATTTCGTACTGGAAAGAATGGAAGTGGTTAAAAACGGGGGAATCTTAACTATGAGACACCGATTTTGGTTTTATTTTTAATATACACAGCGGTAACCAAAAGTTTGAGAACTTTGGAATAAAAAAAAATATTAGAGTTGAGAACCTTGTTCGTTTAGAGAATTTTCCGGTTAAAAATCAGAGAAGTTTAGAATTACGAACGTAATATTTAAGTACAATATATGTAAAAGTTTCATTATGCATGTGCAATTTTTTTCTCCTAATTCTAATTTTTGGAATACGAATATCACAAATTTCATCTTCCAGTTATGAATTAACTACGTGAACAGTCAGACAAAAATCTGCCACTGCAACCACTGCAACCTCATTTTAACCCCTTTCCTACGCACTTTATATCCACAAACTTCTAAATCATTCAAAAGCCACACAAATCAAAACATAGCACTTCCAAACTTCAATCTATTTGAAGCTGTTTTCCTAAAACTTCCCACTTGTTGCACGAAGTTCAACGTACTTCTGCTTACAGTACATATTTCTATTAAACGTTAACCTTGTTCTTTACACATTTTCTCAGGTGTGGCATATCCACGATTTTGACTGTCGACGATTATAACCGTGTAACAGTCGCACAAAAATGATTGCAGAATAAAACGGATGTTTTAACATGTGAACGTGTGAATACTGAGAAAAAACGGAGATGCGTCGAAATACTTAAAAAATAATCAAAGTGAAACTCAACGGAATTCCGCAGAAAGAATAAAATGTTGTTACGTAAAATATCGCGTGCCGGCCAATATCAAAGTATCAAAAAATACAGTCAAAAACATCCCATCGTGAAGGAATCGAAGGCAACTCAAAACTCTCACCTATCGCAAGAAGACCAGTCAGAAAAATTCAGAGATGAAAAAAATCCCAAAATCGGGTAATAATTCGGTTAACATTGTTGCACGTGCGCCAGCTTAACGATGGAAATCGGAAAGCTGATTTCGCGCGCTGGATTTTCGATAATTGCTCGACTCGTTCGACTGGCGCGTCGACGTTAATTTATTAATCGCATAGACGTGGGTTCGACGAGCAATCGCGAGGGCGCCACACGATATACGCAGGGAACACAAGCTGCGGTTTCATCTGCGCTCGTATTAAACGAAATTACCCATCGAAGGGAAGAGGCGCGACCGGCGAGCGTCCACAGGCCCCGGCTCGAATTCCATTTCGCCGTTTCGACCGATCACTAATCGAATTTTTCCCCGTGCACAATGGTCCGGAAAGGGATTTTAATGATATCACTTGGAGTATTTCACAGCCGAAACGCGTCGTTGAAAAGGGGGTAAGACCGAGTAAAGACCCTTTAAATTTCCACGTAGACTCTTGGCTTGATTCTCTCTCTCCTTCTCTCAGAATATTGATTTTCCCATAATATCGACCATAGAGAGAGATTTATCGGGCTTCGAGGCGGTAATACGGGCACCGTTTGAATACCAACGCCGGAAGAAACTTGTGAAACTTGATGATAGAAGGCTTTCGATAAATCCAGAGTTATTTAATACTTAAGTAGTGGGTGAATGGCACTTAACCCTTTCAGTTTTAATATTGGTTGTACGAAGTAGATGCGAGATTTGTAAATGAAAAGCATGTTTGAAGAGTTTATGTATTTGTACATTTTAGAAATTTATTCGTTCTATAATTATAAAATTCGTGTATTGAATATATGCAAATATGTAACTTCGATAGAATATATTTCCATATAAAATTGTTTTCTGAATATTCGTTGCTGTTTCTGTGTAACTAAACTTGGAACTTTACGTACTGTGACACTGTCTGATTTATTACACGAAGAGTGGCCCAAAGTTTGTCTTATCGACGACGTTGTTTTAAAGAAAAATAATTGTAATTTGGATTGTATGTGTGCCTGTGTATTTAACAGGAAAGACAGAAGTTGGTATTATGATAACAAAGGACAGGGGATGCAAGAAGACGACATAAATTTCAAAACTTTCCTGCTTTCTTTATCTTCCTTTGATAAATTACACAGATTTTAATCCGGCCGATAAATTATAAAAACTGACTCTCACAACTTCAATAAAATCAAAACTTTTCAATAGGATCAAAGCTAAGAATCGGACTTGCGATTCTCTCTTCGAAACTAACTTTTATAGCCAACTCGTAAGTACAATGCTGCCACCTCTTTCTTCAAAACTGAATTTGACAACCAAGTTCGTAGCAGCACGACTCTGACAAATCTTTTCAATGAGATTAAATACAGATTTCGATAAAAAGAAATCTTTTCGTGAATTTTATTTCTGTACCCTGTACTTGTTACAGTTACTTTGACCAAATGGAATGAAAGATTCAACGTAGAATTATATGTCCGTTATAATCGTAAGCTTTTTGATAAAATTAACTGTAAAACTGTATTTACAAAATTTCAGACCAATCTGGTCACAGAGTAGACTTTGTGGCACAGATCACTGTAGTAGAAAGATATAATTTACTATAATCGAATCGCCCCTTTTCTTATGCATATTGTTTCAGTACTACAGAAAAATTACTATGAATGAAGTACAATCTTACAGTGATACGCATTACGGTACACACCTATACACATATACACAATAACGTAGTATTATAATAGGTATGCATGTTTATATAAATTCCTATTTTTATGAAACAATCGCGCACGATTGAAGAAATAGAACGTAAATAGAAATTCATGTCATGTTCTAAATATTGTAATAGTGAAAACTGGTATAGTGAAAACAGTGAGTCGTAACGTGTATTCGTTGTTTCCATTTTTACCGATTTTATATTAAAATATTCCTTTTTTAGCCAGGTCAAAAACCTAACGAAGATTCGTCCACTTGTTTGTCTTGTAATCTCCATGTAGAAACATTCGCAGTCAAATAATGGACAGAAAAAAAACGAATAAAAAATAAAACCAAAACAGATAATCCAAAAAAAAAAAGGAAGACGTACAACATTCTCTCCCAACGTAGCAAGATTCACCGATTCAACAAGAAATCCCAATTTCGTTGTAGCAAAACGACAGGCAAAAGAGCAAGGAAACAAGGAAAAATAAAATCCCTTGAAACAATCCTGCACAAACCTATTCTAGCTGTCGTGGCATAAAAAAAGCCCTGTCCTCGAAGCTTTCCCTAAAGCCTAGAAAAAAAAAAATCCAGAGAAAATCCTCGGTATGTAGCGTTTCAGGAAGATACTGGAGAGATCAGAGGATCACACAGTGTACGGGAAACACGCGCAGGGGCGTGTACACGCGGGAACGCGAAAGGGGTGGCTCCGGCCACGTGGGAGAGAGCGAACGTCGCAATTTTCGATCGATTCGCGGACGCGCGAAAACCCCTGTTTTATGCAAATCTCGCTGGCCGGTACCAGTAATAAATTATTCGCTCGGCTGAGTCCGTTTATAGGTACATAGGTTCATACAGCGTGCCGGGGCAGGGAAGCCCCTGGTATTATTTGTCGCTGTTGGCGCCGTAAATGCGACCAAATATTTGCCGGTAATAGCCCCGAGCGAAGGATAAATATTTATTGGACGTCACGAAACCTCCGTTGCAACCCGATGCGCTCGATATCGCTTTAGGAAAAAGAAAAAAAAAAATGGAAAAAGACAAGGGAGAGGGAAGAAAAATAAAGAAGGGTGGAAATGTACAACGTGCCGTGGCATAAAGAGGAATTCTTCGTTTGCACAATGGTTTCGCGATAATGTGACAGTATAATCGTTTACGTCTGTGTTTCCGGGAAAAGTTTGATGTTCTTTTTTACTTTATGCAATTATGGAATGTAAAAGAGGTATTTCTTTGTTTCTCCTTCTTCGATTTAAGCTTACTGAAACCTCTCATACAGCTATACGAAGATCGTGTGATATTATCGAATGTAAAATATCTGAAGGTTTATAATTAAAACGAGTGAATCGAAAAATGTAGCAGTGATAAATTATATGAATTATATGTTTGATTTTTGTATGAACTTCGTTTTAAATTTCATTTCGTTTGATCACGATACGAGAGGTACTGGATTAATGTTTCTTAATATTCGTTACAATAAAGCGATTATATTCAGTAAAGTTATAAATGTGGAAAATTTATTAGCCCCTGTGACAGAATTTTAATATGATATTCTACAACGAAAGAGTTGCACTACCTCAAAAATTGGATATTACTATCGCATTATAGGATCTCTGATCACTTTATATTTGTTGTTATTCCATGCATAATGTTAAATGCTGTATTTAATACATAAATAATTGATGGCATTTTGCTTAAACGATCCGCGTTACAGATTAAACAAGAAATTTAATTCAAATTATTCTATTACACGTGTGATGTGCAGGTTGCATTAATCTCTCATAGAAACAAAACCACGATATGTAGAAAAAGATGCCAGCACGCTCCTACCTAATTATTAAAATCATTAAAATTCATTTTTTCTACCTTATAGCTTATAAATTATCGTGTCTCCTACTTGGAAATTAATTTCTGTAGTAAGAAACCTACTAATAAAATGAAATTAATACTCTCCAAGATCGCAGTCGTTCCACGCATTAATCATCGCTTCCATACTTGCTCTATTTTCCGTTTTCTTCGACTCTTGTTTTATCGCACTAGATTATCTAGTACCGTTACTTTGATATCGAACGTCTAGTACTTTTTCGCGCGTAATACTTCACTAATAAATTCATAAAAATCTCCGAGAATCATAATTGTCCCAGTAATTATTTTAGCATGGTGACCTAATTTTTCATTTCATTCTTCAGAGCCAAGTTTTACTATTTACCACTCCTTACCTTAATATCGTATGACGATTAAAATACTTGCATCTCTTACCAGTGAAAAACATTCCGAAATTTTCAACAGAATTACCACATACATTAACAAACGGGGATATCCAAAAATTGCCAGAGACCTGTTTTCAAATTTGTTCATACGAAATGGAAATTTCTAAAATTCTAGCATCATCCGTCAAGTCTGCAACCCACGTAATGTTCTAAATGTTGAATAAACTTAATCAAACAATGTTCTTCACTGAAATCTCAAACCATTTACCACCCAAATTCTCAGAAAGCTCCTTTTTCCATGAAATTCTACGAATAATCGTCAACATCCATCAGAGATCACCGAACGGCGCCGACCAGCGTTTCACGGTGCACTAGAGGGGAACGAGAACCAAGAAAAGTAGAAGGTCAATGGAAAAAGAAACGAAATGGCGGGAAAAACGAAGAGGGGGATCGATGGAAAAAGCGCGCCGTTATTTCACGGGATTTCTATCGCGGCGCAGAGAGTAACCTGCGGAAATTCCCTGAATCTCTTCGCGCGTGACTGATCCACGTTCGCTCTTCGCCAGAAGGAGAGGGATATGAAGATCGATGGTAGAGAATTCTGCATGAATGAAGACACGTCACGGTGATTACGATCATCGTGGATAAACGTGAGCAATAGAGAAGAAGAAAGAGGAAGAGAGATAGCGGCCACTTGTCCCTGAACAACAATATGCAACCGGTGACATTTACCAGCTCATGTCTCGAGTGCTCGCCGTGTACTTTAATTATCCCGACTAAATGCACCGACCAAGCTGCTCTCCTTTCTCTCTCTTATGTATCTCTGTTATCCAATAAGCAGCCTCGAGTCTGCTCGCTACGTTCAAGCCCAGTGGCGCGAACAAAGAAGCAAAACGGAGCGAATTCAACGATTTCCCTACCTACCTACTTGCTTGCTTGCTTGCTTGCTTGCTTGCTTGCTTGCTTGCTTGCTTGCTTGCTTGCTTGCTTGCTTTCTTTCTTTCTTTCTTTCTTTCTCTCCCTTCTCGCCTGGTCGAAACGAGAAAAACCTCTATTTCCAGGCTTTTCATCAGATAACCGCTGGAACCGTTTATTAGCAGAGACTGGTAATAAACGATCCCGATTTAAAAGTCCTCCCTTGCCCCCTTTCTCTCTCGATGTCTCGTTATCTTACTATCTCGAGGGAGATGGAACCGAGCTATCGAGGGGCCACGAAGATCGCCTCTTGCAGCTTCTACTTAGAATTTAAATAGATCTTCAGAACCAGACACAAGAGTAGACTGGATATACAAGCTCCACGCAACCCCGGATTTAACCACTTTGGTACAGAGAATTTTCTAATGAGTTGTATTACTTGGTGCTTACGACAGACGTAACGTGCAAGTTCATTGAAGTATTATTGTCTTGTGTAATGTTTCTTAATAGCGAAAGGACGAACAAAAGCTTGCAAATTATTTACGGTCAATGTAATTACGATTTTGTTGAACAGGATGAACCTAAACAATCAAATATAGCAATTGGTGTATAAACCGTATGTCCATTATGTATTTGATATCGATTGCAGCCAACGACTGCATTGAATTGCGCGATCGAACGTGTCATTTTATTGAAAAATAAAATTTTTAATTTTTAATTTCGTAGTTATATACGTGTTTACCACAGACTAAACACAAAGTCAAAACGTCATAGTCATTTTATCCCTGGTTTCTACAAGCTATATGCGTATCTCGTTCATCAATTTCTCTCTGTCGAGCGACCTTGTCTGCCCCAAGTTTTCCAGCTCGAACCGTCTCCTGAACGAGTCTCCTCGTCACAGGTCGTACGATAATGTCGAACAATTATAAGACGTCTATATTTGTTATGGGGCTGTCCCTGGACGAGATAGATCCATCCACCTTGCCTGGTAATGGAACTTCACGCAGGGCTCGTCGTTAAAGCGACAGGTCAGCCGTGACACCCCTCGGTTCTGCTCTCGTCCCCGCACTTCCGTTAGCTCCGTTTTCGCGTGAACTGGATTAGAACGAACTTGGCCTGGCCTCTGTCCGCGACGAGCGATCCGTGGGAATCGGAATAACGGGCCCCCAATGAAAGATAGATCCGCGAAAAAGAGCTAGATCGCGATAACGAGGCAAACTACAAGGTCCGAGTTTTGTTCGTCTTTCAGCGGCTGGTCAGCGGCTCGTTAAAACTGCTTGTTGCGCCGTGAAATTCTCGCACGATCCTCACACGTCCGGCTTTTTCATACGAGCATCCAGATGAAGACCTACGTGAACACTTTGACAGAAGTTTGAATATATATTCACGTTCGTAAGCGTTAGGATTAAGTATTAGCCTAATAGTTTCATATCAAATATGGTAAATGATGTAGATTGTCGAAGGAAAAATTACCTGGGAATTACTCTATATACTGTTGTAATATAAGCTATTTAATTCTTCATTGGCAGTTTATAATCACAGCATGGATAAGCAACAAGAAGAATATCATGTAAAGAAAATTTCTAATTAAAATTCTAAATTTTTAATTCATAATGCAGAATGTTCAATTTAATCAAAAGCATTGAAGAAGTATTTCTATCAAGAAATTCAGTAGAAAGACAGAATCGTTTTATATCCGATCAAGATGTCACTTTGTGTCAATCATCCTCGCTAACAATTTTCACGTAGCTCGTACGATACCATAAATCATTTGAAGAAAGAAAAAAGTAAAAAACATCACATATTAAATAAATTTCCCTCACAAATCCTCACTTTAAGACAAAAGTGATAAGGGAAAAATGCAAACAATTTCCACTAATATGATTATACTCTATGAAAGGAAGGATGGAATTACATCCGGCGAATTGTTTTAAGTATGGTTAACAAAGCTCGAGAGATTATAACGAAATCAAAGCAGATTCAATTCCTTCTTCAAAAATAACGGCGAATGTCTGGCGTTTGCGGAACCCTTTCCAATTTAAAGGATTACGACTCCGCAGATTAGCGTTCCTATTAATGCTACAGTCTTCGAAATCGATTCCTACATTTTACCAGCGTTACGGTTAGCTTCATCACAATAGGATTACACTGGGAACTCCGTTTATCCACGCTCCATTTATTCGAAAGAATCTTCACGCAGCGGTTGATTGCAACTAACAAACGTCAGTTGTCCAAACTATTGTCAAACGATGTTCCAATTACACTGGGAACGTTAATCACTACGGTGAACGAACGTAAATTTTCCTACGATCCACTTGAGAGTACCTATAATTGCATTCTGACAATAGGTAAATTAACTTTCAGAGAATTAGAATAACAATTAGTCTCGTCCTATCATAGAAAAGGGTTAAATTCATTTGTATTAATTTGCTGATATTTAATTTTACCTGTTAGACATTTGATTTAATGAATTGCATCCTAAATACAATTATGTTATAAACTATTTAATTTAAGTATAAATTTAATGAATATTCTGCAAACAAACTATCCTAAACTTTTTCAAATTTCCTAGTAGCTTAAAACAGTAAAAGAATTTCATTTGGATATAAATACACTATTCTGTCTACAAAGTATTAAAAGGTACCTATATGTTCTGTGGACTATTATGACAGAGACCAAAATTTACGCAATGTTCAAATCAAGAAAAGACACGTATTTCCAACAAATTCAAGTAAGAAATGAACTCTTCTATGCAATATAAAAAACGTGTCATCGTATGTTTTTTTCTGATCTATACTGTAAAGTGTCATTTTTAACTATCTCTATATTATTTCAAGTGTACAGATCGTTGATAAAACAAACAAATTTACGTTCGAGGGCCGCATTAAACGTATTCACGAGAACAATATAAATCACTAAGGACAGAAAAGAGAAGTCTACAATTTGGTTTCGCGCGCAACAAGGAGGGTGCAATAACGTCCGGACGAAACTATAAAGAATTTTATATTTCCGACTTTTGACTGCATTAGAGGAACAGCCCGTGACGTGAATAGAATTTTCCATAGGCCCTGAATACATTTCAAAGCCAGGGAAGGAAAGCCCTTTCTGCTCCATTTCACCAAATAAATCTTGCCCTGACGTTGAAACGACCTAAACTCGTTCGCTTCTACACGTTCATGTACGAACAATATAAACCACCGAAACAAAAATGAAACGAAAGGTGAGGTTTCTTCTCGATCGAACCTAATATCCTTCCAAACTAATCAATATCATTCAGCGATGGAGTTGCGGCAAATATTGCAAATACAGCGTTCGGTGCAACACTAGAACGATGAACGATTAGAATATAAAATTTATATTCAGGAAATCAAAACGAGAAATATATGAAAAATGCATAGGTAATGCATAGAAAAATCCTATATTTATATACCTTAAAAGAAATTAAACAGAGAATCCTAAATCACTAATTCTACGCAAACTGCCCCAAAATACACAATAGTAACGTACAAAATTTCTATGAAAAATTATTTAATTATAAAATCTTAGAATTATAAGATTCTGATGCTTCCAATATGAAAATTATCATCTTTCTTTTTCCAATGTATTTCTTGTTAGAATATATCTCGAACTTCATGATTAGATTCAAACTACAGTGTATTTCTCCCCGTACAGTATAACTTCACCCCGCCACGACGCCGCAACCCTAACAGGAGAGACACGTCAGAATGAGCGTCGTTTCGACGACGTTGACTCGACCACCATGTGACGTGGAAACGTTTCGTGCAGCGGTAAATCCCGATTTCCGTAAGATAACTGTGTGCACAACGGGCACGACTTCCAGGTCGAGCATCGCGCTCCTGCTATCTACACGCGAAAGCGCCGTGGAAATATTCGAGGGGAAGTGCCAGGGGATAATTTATCGTCGTCGTAATTTCACCGACGACCAAAAGACGGAGGAGGTTGGTTCCTGGTTCTACGCAAGTTAGAAGACACGCGGCGGTAGTTAGGCAACTTGTTCCCTGTTACTGGAATAGCCTGAGACACCCGGTATACAAGGACGATCCTGGTGGACGCGACCATCGTGAAGGAAAAGGCCCACAGTGGTCGTTGAAAAGCCGAACAAGGTTCCCTCGAAACTCTCTTTGTCCGTACAGGTGCACGCGGCAGGTTACTGGCAGAAACCCAAAACAGGTTTTCACAAAACCCGCGGCTGGTCTCCTTTCCTTTTTATCTATCCCCTATCTTTTTTCTCTTTCTTTTTTGCTCCAAAGAGAGACACGATTCTCTGCTTCCTCTTTCACGTTGCTATTCTTCTTTCACTCTGCCGGAATTTTTCTGCTTCATTTATGTATGTTTGTGTGTGTGTATGCGTCATCCAGCAGCGGGTCGCACCAGTCACGTCACTTTGACGAGCATTCAAATTAAGCGGCTCTGAATCTCATGCACGCGGTCTCCCGCACGATTAAGGGGATAATTAATTTTACATTCGTTGCGCGGACCCTGGGACGTCTCGCGGCCTGGGGTGGAGGATCTACATTGTGAATCGTGAATTCGAATTTCGACCAACCCATGTTTGACGAGGTTTCTGGCTTATCGTCACAGAGAAGAAGTTTGTGAACGAAATTTTTTAGTTAATTGTGGTTCGTGGATTGTTTTAAAAGTACTACTCAAAGCTACATAATTGTTATTATTTCCAGAAATTATATTATTACGAAGTGTTCACTATCAGTCAAGTATCACTGGTAGTTTTGGCATTTTAGTAGCTCATTTTATTTCAACTGGTATTTGGTAGAAATGTTGTACAAGCTGTTTAACGACTATTTTAATAGACGTTGCCAAAATTGTAACACACTCATATTCGCAACTGTCGTTGTAAAAAGAAATTTGGGTTTTGTCTAAAAAAATTAAAGATTTCTTAATTTAGAAATTAATAGGTACAAATGATAAGATATCCGTCTGAACCAATTAAAAATATCAAATTAAGATTCCCATATCACCTTTGTATTAATAACTTGGATTAAATTTGTGATGAAAAATTGATGAAATGATTTGAAAGATTCGTTAACAAAGATAAACATACAAATTCTTAAAATTCTTCAGATATTTATTATCTATAATTTTTGCGAATATCCAACTTTTAATTTATCATGGTACGATTGGATAATTATTCCGCAAATACAAGTTTGAAGACTCTTTCGCACGATGTTGCACAGGCCGCATCGATCTGAAGCGCAGATTAGCTACCGTGTAATTTGACGATACTTTACGAGATATAAAATCGCGGTGACAATAATATTTATCTCGATCTGCAAGCATAAACTTGATCGTATCAAGAACTTCTTACTCGTCCAATAAAACCAGTGCAACTCCTATTATTAATTCAATAACTATCTGATTTTCATCTTTGCTATTCAAATGAAGAGATGAATTTAATTCAAATTTATTATTCCATTTAATTAACTGCATTATTATTATACACGCGAGTACTATTATTTATTAATATTTCGATATTCTTCCAATTTAAATGAGTCTCAACAGAAAGAAAAGAGCATCGAATGAAGAGTTCGAAAGTAAGACACTCGAGCAACGTCATCCTCTCAATTCGAGTCAATCAACCCACCCAGACGACTTAATTTTCTAAGAAAATATTCACGAGAGATTTCTCCCATCGTTCGTTGGTCGAGATGTTCATCGAACTTAATGGCAACTATCCTCGATCTCTTACGGAAGTACGAGAAACGAGAGGTCCGCAACCGGCATCGGAATTGCTTCAGAAAAATGTAATATCGTTCCTCTGCGACTTCTACGGGCAGAAAGAGGTTCAACGAACCCCGGAAGCGTGCGTTTCGAACAAACGCTGCAGAAGGATGAGAAGAAGAGGGAGGTGGAGGAACGACGCGAGGAGACGTCATCTGGTCGGAATATTTTAATTAAAGCCTATTTCTACGATAACGATTTTTCCTCGTGGAAGCGTCCATCGTGTTCGTCCAAGACGTCGAGACATCTCTTTTTGCGAGAGGAAAAAAAAAAATATAAAGAAATGAGGCGGAGCGTAGCAACGCTTTGGAGCGTCTCGTGGACTGTAATTTGTCCGCTTGAAGAACGCGCGATCGTAAAACGAGATACGTAACTGGCGATTTGAAAAGTTTCCTTAAGATTGTATGATGTAATAGTAATAGACAGGATTTATAGGATCCTATTGGTCATCAGAACTGTCGTTTCATTATTTTGTTTCATTTTAAACGATCTTAGATTTATCATAGATGGTTGAGATCTTCTAGACAGATATTATAGCACCGAATAGTACTACTTCACATTCACTGGTCATTGTTTCATCGGATTACCATCTATTTCGTTCAACGACTACTTCTTCTTGTTACATGTCGCAATATTTTATAGCGCGTAGCAAATTTGATCATGTCGATTCTATGAAAAGAAACATTGAAATATTTTGAATATTTTATGAGAAACATACGCAGCACTCAAATATTAATTTAAATAACACAATGATCAACGGGATGACCTAAACTTTTGCTGTATCCTTTTTCCAATAAATATTGTTTAAATATTAGGAAAACTATATCCAAACCATGCAACCTTAAACTAACTTTCATATATTTCTAAACAACCTACGTCAGAAACCCTGAGAATAGTTTCAGCAAATTAAAATAGTGTCAAATTTCCAAATCCTGATCAACATTCGCTTCATAATTCCAAGAACCAACCATATGAATCATCTTCGGAAGGAGACAAGGCAGCACTATGTAGTATTCTTCCTTGCCAGATAGATCGGGAAGCACATGATTAAATAACACAGCTGTTATTTTAGTAAAGTAACTCGGTCGGTCGAGCCCTTGCACGTCGAAGCGTGGGTGGGCGTCGACTTAATTCACGTGAAGTATTTAGCTAGTTAATCCTACGACCGGCCTAGTGACGTCATCGAATCCTTTATTTCGTTGAAAAAGCCCGACCCAACCGGATTGTGTGTGTGTATAGCTGGAATACAAAACCTATGCAACCGATTCCACGAGGATGCAACGTTATACGACTTTCCATTCATTCTTGCTCACACGGACACGCGTACAAGATTCAAGCGTGTGATATACTTTCGCTTCGTACGCCCTTCGTTGAACAAATGCCTCGAATCTCTCGAGGCGCATTTAAGCTTTCGTTTGGAAACTTAATAGTTTCGAAACACGAGAGAGGGAGAGAGTCAAATGGAGACGCGTGCTAACGCACAAAGACGTCGTCGAGTTCGTTTGACGACCTGTTATTCGCTGACAATGATGCAACATTCACGTTGTAGACAAGAGCTGTCGTCTCTAAAAGACGTTCCAGTGTTCTTGGGACGTACCGGATAGTCGGAGTATGATAATGAAGTAGCGTCAGATTTGGAACGATGTAGAGCGAAGATAGAGTTAACAAGATTTTTGACATGAAAATAAGGAATTTGCGATGTGATAAGGAAGCTGCTTCGAATTTTAGGAAATTTAATTAAGCGTTAGGCAGCACATTTTGGTAGAAATATGTTAGAAAAATACAGAGATTTCGCATAATGGTATAATAAAACTGAAAATCTGAAAATTGTAGAATTATAGTTGATAAGAGGATAGTTTGGAATATTGGCAAATTTAATCATGAGAAATTAAATGGAATTAAAATGTCTAAATATAAGCAATTAAATCTTCGAACAAAGTAAAAAGCACGTGAAAGATAAAATAGATAAAATTCGAACAAGCTGCATTAAATTTTCGCACACGAAATATCAAAAAATCAATAGAGGAAACAAAGAGAAACAGTTATTTACCAACGATGTATACACATAAATTCGTATCAGTCAAAGCTGTTCGCTAATAGCGAGCAGATAGTCGCAATGGAGTATTTTGTACGATTCGCGCAAACGACGAGCGACGTTTCACGCAAAAATAACAAATTCACACACCGACTGTTACTCGCGCGCCAGAATACCGTTCGATATCTCGTACCATTAATAACAATATGCAACACGAACAACATTCGCAGTGAACGAGTTAATGTGAACATAAAATATCTGTTACCTCCTCGCTTTGCAGCTCGCAGAGTTGAATGATCCTAGCATGTAATTTCATGCGTTGGTGTCATCGAAATTTCATAGTTTCTTCGTTGGAAAAGATTCCAAAGCAAAGATTGCGCGATGATACGAGAGGAATCAAACAACGTGCGTTGAAAGATTCAACATAAGAAACTGACAAGGAAAAAGAACGCGTCTCGCGAGATAAACTCCTACGAACGTGGGACTAAAGCAATCCCTACACGATGAGATTTTACCTGAAGACGTATCTCATGTGAGACGAATTAGCTGTCATGGATACCCACTCACGATACATTATAATAGTAGATTAAAGAGGTTCATTTGAAATATGTTTTATACATTTACTACAATTTGTAAGTGTTCAAATACTTATGACATATATGTAAAAAAATATATGTATGCGTATATAAAAAATTGCGATATATATAATTGTCAGATATAACAGTAGCTACATAGTATGTCGAAGAGGAAGAAGTACTATACGAAAGAAACTATTGTATCACAAGATTGATTAGAGGAATATCAATATTGCAGGTTCTATATGTATCTATACATTTTGAGTGTTGTCTTGAATATTATTAATATAACCATGATAGTCGTGTCTCGTTATAGCACTAATGGAATTGTAAAGTCTTTTGTATAATCCACATAATATATATTCATCAAAATTTTGATTATTAATTTTATACTTCAAATATTTTTGTGTTAACGTTGATGTTGAAACAACATCTTGTTGTCGAGCTTCAAAGTTGCTGACTGTGAGTAAGATTATGATACCAACGGTTTCACACGAGATTTTGTCTAGAAGTAAATCTCATCTCATCGTGTAGGATTTGCTTAATAGAAGGCCATTCGTCGACAGGAACACGCTCGTAATTTTAACTCGCGCCTCGATCGCTGATTAAAAATTATCTCGTCGCGATGCACACTTGCCATTCCTCTCTTTTTCGTGATAAGATAGCCGTGTACATGCGCGGAGAGTTTTAACAGCGTAATCGATCATTCGTTGTCCGCGAGAACAACAACAGCAGGTGAAAATTATTTCTATTCGACGATTTCGAACGAACACTATAGCACTGTCTCTTTCCACTTCGAACTGTTTTCTCTGTTTCTCTGCATTTGTTCGACGTTTCGACCGCTTGATTAATGTTTGGTACGCGCAAATTGAACATTCCTCGACGCTCCCCCTCGAGCGAAATATGGATTATGGATATCAGAAATCGCAATTAAAAACATGTCCCTGTCAATTGACCGACTCGTTAAGTGATCCACGCGCAATGACACGGAAATTATCGTTCGTCTATTTTATTCGAAGGAAATTCGCGATGATTTTTTCTGGTCTATTTCTTTTCTTTGTTCTCTGTGTCGTGACATTGGACTAATTTAAATAAATGGTGTTATTACCCGTTTGTATTAATGAAGATTGAATTTAAAATGGAGGAGATGAAGACACGTAATTCGTTTCTTAACTCTCAATATTATTGGGTTACAAATGATCAGCAATAGATTGGATCAAGTTGCTTAATTATGGACTATGAAAATTGAAATTACATCTTTGAAATTCTTTTCTTCCGAATTTCTATTTTTATCAAGTTTCAAGAAAGTTTCGAATATTTGACTTAACGAAGGCTTAAATACATGATGTCACGCAGTCATTGATAGACATATCGGAATTTTGAGAAATTTCTGAAAGTCTAGAATAACAGGAATAATTAGACTTGGATACGAACGATCTTTTATTTTATCTTTTATTTTACGTGTTATTTTAAATCTGATACAAAATATTATGACTACCTTATTTATGACACATGACAGTGACATGATTATGATGACAGTGGTCTCAAATCTAAAATATTATATTCAAATTATCGTTTCTTATTTTTTTATAGATACTTCAAATATTTAGATATACCACAAGCCTTAAGACAATTTGCTGTTTGGGTATTTTCAAGTAAATAGTTTCTCAGTACACACGTAACGCTTCTACAACCTCGCTTCTACCACCACGTAAAACATCTAAGCTGAAGCTTCGCTATCTCATTAAGCGTTATGCTACACAACACTAAGAACCATAATCAGTATCCCATTCGAAGTAACTTTTCGTTTGAAACTGCGCAGGAAGACAAAAAAGAAGCAGAACAACACAACGCATTCCATTTATCGTTCAATTTCAAATGAGTACGAAAATTTTGAAACGTAGTGCAGATAGGGTATTTTTTAAAACACAGAATTCAGTACAAAAACATAGATAGCCATCTAGGTCAGCATAGCTCGTAAATTATTGGAAATGCAACGAAAATACAAAGAACCTGCAGACACTGCTGACCGAACAACATGCACAGTTTTCCAATATTTTAGAACATTGTTGTCTAGTAGCGGCATTGCTACAAAGAGATATCGTGTTACACATTTTTAATAAAGTTTTCATTTTTAATTAAAAAAGAGATTTTTATATGCACTTCAAACATGCAAGATAAAATACCCCCAGTGTAATACTCGTTACGATATTTATCGAGTAAATTAAATGTCTATTTAAATTCTTTTTTTTTTTTACTTGTATTTGCACAAATATGAAATTTTGCATAAATTTATTCGGAACGAAGATTTCACGTAATTGCTCTAACAAACGAAGCCGATGTTACAGTTCTTTCCAATCTTTACTTCTTACATTTTACAAAATATTCGAATAAATAATCCCATATTTTACAAAGTCGCATAGAACTGTACAAGATAAGCTGATTCGTAACAATAATTTCTTCCTCATTGTTTATGGACGAAGAATTTACGCAATAGCTTAATATGTTATGTCGATCGATTCTCCTCTCAAAATATCATTCATAGACATTAGAAATACATGCGTAACATATACTAGGGGTTCCTCTAAATTCCAGTGAAATTCCAGCGTTGTTCGAGACGATGAAACCAGAGGCAAACGATCCTTCCTATCCCGCCAACTGAGTCTCCCTCTCTCAATTTCCCGGTTATTTCACCAGAGAGCGTTGTTGAAACGAGCCACGCGAGTGCTTTATGTTTGTTTTTCATTTCCTGCCGAAAAATCGCTAATTATCAGCCACGTAAACGGAAAGCGAGCAGACCGGAGCAGCATTTTTCTCCCCGTTTATTTCACAATCACTAGAACACCCTTAACGTTCACAGCCTCTGTCCTTCTTGCGGAAAACTATTTTTTTTTACGACGTCCAGCATATTAGTCTTAAAAAAAAGTAGAAAAAGAAGGAAGAAAGAAGAAAGAGAACCACCAAGACTCATTAAGTGGTGCTACTGTAGGTTCCTCGGTTTCCTCGGAATATTTTATAGCGGACACGCTATATAACAACCATAATCAACGGTTACTCTCGCGAGTAAACTCTAAATTCTCCTCTTCCCTACCACATTCTCTAATTGTTCCAGCTTTATTGCACTTAGTCAATTTTTTTCGTGTTTCCGCTAGCAAATTCGACGAAAATTTTTAGAGCAGACTTCAAGTTTCAGTATGTCTGCGTCTCGATTCTGTCCTTTGTATTAAACATCTCTGGTTCTCCTATCTGACTTAAAATTGTGAAATTTGTCTGGAAATTGTACAAGAGAAGTGTACAATTTAGAATCTCTAACTTGCCGATTCACCA
Organism: Bombus impatiens; assembly: GCF_000188095.3. Taxonomy (NCBI): domain Eukaryota; kingdom Metazoa; phylum Arthropoda; class Insecta; order Hymenoptera; family Apidae; genus Bombus; species Bombus impatiens. The sequence continues at coordinate 734,405 of NT_176730.1, forward strand.
ATACTTTTAGTCGATAAAGTGTGAGAAGAAAATTTTTAGATCATCGTCGAAAGAAGATCCAGGAAAGCAATGTACGAAGAACATAGACATTTTCTATGATTTCATGATTTTTAAGACACTCGCAGTCGTGTGTAATAAATGTAATGAATACTTTGCTAAAATTCTGCAAAAATTTTCTGAAAAGATTTTGCAACTATTCAGAAGTACCGAGCAAGTTCTTATTCTTTCGTTCTTCTAGAAAAAAAATGTCCAAGACTATTTTTATTGTATGCCATTCGAATGATCTTTGTTCGTTTTCGTACATCAATCCTGCGCATCTTGACGTTTTCAGACGTTCGAAGGTGGTTTAGAATGAACAGGTTTACAATTTTTCGATAGAATTCGGGTGGTCTACAAGGTTTAACGGTTGCATCGCTTATATTTATGCGGCTGGATAATGGCGAGTCAGCGGGAGAAAGGAACTTTAATGGCCCCGGAATCCATGGTCCACGGCAATGGGTCACCGCGTAACAATGCGACGTGAAAAAGCAGAGGAAAAAAAAAAAGAAGGATCGATGACCGGAGCATGTTGCTTGTTCTCGTGCAATGTGTGACGAACTTTGAGAGAAAAAGAGACATACGCTGGGATGCTATCCGTGCACGCGAGAGGCCTCGCATACAATGCTGAAACGAGAAAAGGTCAGCCACGGGCCCGTTTATCTTCCAGCTATCTAACGTTTTTCTCTGCGTCTCGATTGCTTCGCGCATCCTTCCTTTTTCCTTTCTCTACCAACTCTTAAGATAATCGCGAAGAATCTCGCGGAGAAGCACGCGATATACAGCTGTAGACGGTTAAGTGTGTACGAATGTTTGATTGCCTGTTCTAAATACAAGATTGCAATAAATTTTGATCTTTTTGCATTCAGGACGTAAAGTATAGCGTGGAGTAATTATAAAATAAATCGGAAATCTAGCAAGCCATATGAAAAAGATCTTATTATGTTTTGGATTTATTCTCACCCGTAGCATAAATTTCTGTCAATTATTGGCTTCTGGAAAAATTCCTTCAAATTAGATGTCGCTCTTGACAAATCTCAAAAGCAAAGAATCAAATGATAGATTGTTATCGCCATTTTCAACTTATTTTTAGATAAAGAATGACATCCTTGCCCATTGTACCGCAATTTCAGAAACACCCAGTACACGTGCGTGTGCTATTCCTCTCTCTATTCACGTTCGGACGCGTAGCATTGTCGTTGCGACACTTTCTCCGTGGAACCGATCCTCTTTGTGCCCTACCACGGACACTCAAAAGAATGCAGATGCGTATTCCTGCGGCGTAAGTCATAGCCGGTCTCGAACAATGACAAATAAATTTCAGAGGAAACAACTCGCTGGCTAACGCCTTTCTTGGAACCTAAGTATAAGACGCACAGAACCACATACAACAGCCTGTTCCCGTGCTTCTATAACCGTGTTGCTCCTAACCGCTTCGAAAGTGAAACGGTCTACCGAAACGGTACCGTTCTACTGTCTCTGTTTCGCTCGTAGCAGGCGATGGCCATTTATAAATTACAACCGGTGCGCGAGCTGAGGCACGCTTGTAGAAGCGAAGGGACAACGGGACAAAAAGAGGAGGAGGGAAAAAAACAACGCGATTCCGAGGCGACTCGACGAAACCGGACTGTGGCGACGCGAGACCTCTCCGATAGACGAAGACGAAGAAAACGCCAAGAGACGAAGGTATATACGAGTATCTGTTTATAAGTAGTCTGGACAATTTGGCGGATTCGTAACAATTTTTACTAGAATGATGCTGTAACTTATATGAATATATAATGTTTGCAAGTAACCTGGATTTCCTGTAGTAGAAATATTCGTGGAAATTATACCAAATGATGCATTTTATCAAGCAGTTTTTGGAAAATTTTAGCAAGAAGCAATGTCGAAATGATGAATTTTACCAAATATTAGGAAACTATGAAATACTACGTACACGTGGCCGTTAATTCTAAAAATTCATCGCTTCAATTCATTTGTCATTGTTGTAATATTTCTAATATTATTGAAACTTATCGCGAAATATTGAGAAATATAGAATATGTGGAGAAAACGGAACGAATATGTGTTATAACCTAATAATATCTTGTTATAAACAGAACTATATGTTCTATTCAAAAAAATAAGGCTCAACCTATATTTTGTCAAACTTCGTTACTATATTTCATTAGCATATTCCTTATAAACATTGATATATATTCTGGAGGAGCAGCAGATATTTTAAATGATCGAAAACGAAAGGGAGAACGAGCCCAGAAATGGCCGCCACTACCATGGCCTTCCACACCGACGGGCAATTTGCACCAACCATTCGGACAGGTATACCATTGGAGAATTGCAGCGGCGAGGCCGTAGCTGTAATTTCACGGAAAGTGCTCGAACAACACAAAGGCGACGCAACAGAGCCTGACTTTCAGGTAACGTTTCCCTGATTCCCTTGGACGCGACCAGAGGGCCCAGACGGTCCCTTGGAGGTCAGGTTATTGTTAGCGGAAAGTCGACTCCGTGCAAGGTGCACCTTTCTTCTATACCTAAGCGGACCTACAGGTGCAAGACGATCAGTTTGCTCAGGTGTCGGCCTCTTTGCTTAGGCCCACAGTTTCACAGAGAGACGTCTCTCTTTCGTTCTTAATACTTGTACACCGCAACGTTATCGAGATTATACTTGGAGCACGAACCTGCTCTTTTATGGAGGGTCGAGAACCTCGCTAATTGGTATTTGCATTCCTACAGCGATTTGAAATTAAGCCGCTGAATATATATCGGAAGGTTATGCAGAATGTGCACAGTTGCTGACAGAAGTATTAGGGTACTTGCAAAAACCTACGAATATATCAAGATGTTTTATACGAGATATTTGGAAATTTCATTAGCACTGTAATGAGACTCGATTATTATCATTGAGTTGTTAAAGTTTGAGACAAATCTGAAAATGTATATAGAAATTAGAGATGATTAGAGATGCCATGGCAGTCGTGTCTTGTAACATTCATAATTTCAAAATGTTTTATATACCATAAATACTGTACACATAAAAGTTTTATATGGGAAATATTCGATACTTTTGGAATTTTTTACTACAGTATAATAAAATTCCTAATCTTCATTTGCAACATTTTTACAAGCAAAAAAATTAATCAGTATAATAATGCAGCATACAACCCTTCAAAGCGACATTAACAAGGGATTATATTTTAAATATAATTATATTTAAGCAGCCTTAGATAAATACTACTGTCCTCCAGAAGAAGATGTTTGCACCGTCAAACCTCTTCCTACGTTTTCATACGCCAATTCTTTATATCTCGACGATTTTAGAGCAGCAAAGACAATATACACTGGGTATATCGGCAATATTTGTATGCGAAAGCAGTGCTAAAAACAAAATATCTACTGCTGATGAAAGATAACTAGGAACTAGAAACATGGTCGCCAAAGAATTTCTAGAAACACAACTAGAGATATAAATAGTTCTATTGATAGAAATAGTAGATATACTTGCAAGATAATGAATCTGATTTTTCCAGCTACATTACGTTTCAATAAGTACGCGTTAAACAGTGAGTCATCTGCCGATAGATTACACGAGAGATAGTGTCTTTCAATTACGATATCATGTCTCGCATTGTGACATGTCTGCTAACATCAAGTTGATGAACTCTCTGAGTTACCCGAATGCACATCTGTGGTCACTTGCGAACATCACAGGTGCAACCGACGCGACGTTTTCGCGTTGCTCACTCATCATGCTGAACACGTAGTCGCTTCACTGGTTGAAAAAACGCGTCCACGGATAGCTTTGGTGCACGAACGACGGTTACGGTACCGCGACGCTCGAGATATTTGAATCTGAGTAAAGTTGCCGCGCTTTACCGGCAGAGATGACAAGATAAGACTACAGAATTGCAATATACGGTTATTTGAACGAATTAGATCTCTGATGTTCAAACTCGATACGTCAAAGCTATCAAATATGTAGAATATAGATAGATTCCTTGAGTGCATACAGCATTATGATTTTTAAATGTTTCGTCAGTTTGTTCGAATTCATTATAATCTAACGAAGCACACATACTTAGATATTTACGCAGTCGAAGTATTTAACAAATTGGGATTCTGACCGATCCAACACGTCAAAGCAATCAGATATTTAGAACATAGATATAACATTGTGATTTTACGATCTTTTATTCGCCATTTCGCTAGAATCCACTATAACCTAACGGAGCACATAGGTACTTCTACAGTCGAAGAGTTTAAGTTTTTAAGTTCCCTAGGTGATTTTAATGAACTCGATCCTACCGAATTCCAACGTTCAGTATCGCTTGGTATATTTCGGCCGGAATTCCACGGCACTGCGCGTTGGTTAACCACCTGCTGAGCGATCGCGTGCCAGTCCGGAATACCGCGGTGACTTTGGTCGCTGTAGCGAAAGCGCAAAAACTTCGTGGGAACGTGCACGTGTCCGGTGGCTGCAGCTCGCCTTTCGATATTATTATTATTTTGAAACACTCACCTATAAGCGGTAACAACGCGAAGACAACAACAGCAACAGCCCGATGATGCTCATGGGCTGCCATCGTGACAAACAGGGATTCCTCTTCTTGCACTAAACGCCGAAGTTCTTTCGATAAACGTTCCTCTTTCTTCCTCACAAAATCTTTCGTATTAATCTCGTCACTGACACTCGAACACTCGGTTATCCGCGGTATTGCTCGACTTAGATGAATGACGTACCGATATCGAGGATCAAAACGATACAAGACATCGGGTCTATTACCATTAAACGACTGTTCCCGCACGTCGTATCGTCACGCTAGCCGATTTCGGACTGTGGCGGGGAGCAGCTCGTACGCGTTCGGCTCGGCCTTCGGCAGAGTTCGGTTGCGTTCGGTTGCCACCGGTGCGCTACTCGGCACGCAGGTACCAACGGCAAGCAGCGAGTGGGAAAGCCACGATCTCGCGGTTCTCCGCGAGATCAACCGATTCTTCCTCTCTCGGACGTTTCTTTCTTTTTTCTCTGTCGTTCTTTTGCCTTTCTTTTACGCGCATCCTTGCATTTTTATACGCCTCTACAAGAATGCCACGTCCTTGCGCATAATTCTTCCTTTTTCCCGCTGAATATTCAACGGAGAATGTTTCCGACTTTTTTCGGTACATCCGATGGTTCTTGCATTAAAGAATATCGTGCCATGGTATTCACAAATATGTTAATGGTACTGTTCCTGATGGATTTTTCGATGCTTGTTAGCTGAACCTTGACTAATTAATCTTTTGTGTACGAATTAATTATGGAGAGAGATAACGTGTTTAATATCAATGTTTGCACAGTCTTTACGTTAAATGGAATATTATGTAGTAAATCAATGCTTAGAGTGCTCTTTATACAAGTGTTATAATGTAATATGTCACATGTATTTTATGGACACTGTTGGAATGTTATGATAGAAGTAGTAATTTTTTTTCTTTCTTAGTAGACGAATTTAGATCATTCTAACCTTTGATTGATTAGCGTTGGATCATAGATACTTCAGTTTTATTTGTATTCTATGTTTTACGCAATGAAGACCATTGGTGACTGTTATCGCTTAAGATATAGAACGGGAATTAAAAATAAACAACTTCACTCGAATATATGTAATATTATATTATAGATATTTTGTTTCCTTCTCCCAATATATACAATTGGATATCGTTTCATGTGAAAGGAAAAAAAATAAAAAGAGATTTATTTTTCAAAATACGTTTAGTATTACACAGGATAGCTATGTACATATTTCGTAATGAAACTTCTTTCATATCACGCCATGAATATCTCATGTGTTTGTAATATGTACGTTTCATATGTAAAACAAAAATAAAACTAATAATTTTTTAAACTATTTATGTGGTATCTTATATCTCGTGAGCCAAAAAATCGAAATTTACAAAGTTTCCAACTGAATATCATTCAAAGTAGAAGTAAAAGAAATATTTAAAAATATTTTTAGCACATATATCTATATTCCTCAGTTTAAGCAGATATTGTAAGCAAGTAGAATATAAATTGGAAGCCATCCTAAGCCGTAAAGCAGGGATTAAGAATAAATAATAATAATTATCGTCTCTCCCACTAATTATTACTCAAGTCGAATCGAAAAGATCAAAATTTCCAAATCTTCCACATAATTTTTTCATCGTCCAGCTGACCAGAAATCATTGCCATTTCAATTGAATTACTCAACAATACGGAACTATTCTACAGTTCATCCCGACATTATTTCTTTAACTTCACCATGCAATCTGGCGAGCTAATTACAGCTGAATTATATTATTACAGGCCGTATAGCACGAGAACATCGTTAATTTTACAATTCAACGAATTTTCCACGCGGAAACGGGGAAACGACGAATACGGGCGACGAGCTGTGTGGAAAACACGTTTGCGCGTTTAATCAAATTCGTGTCGCGTATTATCAAGCAAACAGAAGACTCAGAGATAAGAGATTTACATTTCCACGTTGCGTTGGTCGGAGGCTCGCGTAGGGAACGTGACGAGAACGAAGCAACGGCTATCCATTCCCTCCACTTTGATGGCAATTAACTCTCTTATCGAAGCTGGTAACCAAAGAATTAGTAATTTAAACGATCTTCACGCGCACGCCGTGGACTCGAGTCGGTTTTCAGTACTTTATCACGTACGGCTACACCGTCGTTGACGCAGCCCATCGTCGTCATCGTAGTCGTCGTTTTCCCTCTTAAGGGGCGCGGCCACGTTTTATGGCACTCGACATCGGAGCTTTCGGTTCACTTTCAGCAGTCGACGACGATTCTCGAGGATCTTCGCAAGATTAATGGCACAGGTGTACGTTTCAAAGCCGTGCAAATATCGCTGTCAACGCTTGCTCCGCGGTAATGAAACGCGCGATAATGCTACGTGTACATAGAAACGTTCGCATGACGAAGCAACGCCATTCGCAAACCGTTGGGAGTCTGATTCGTGCAGACGTCAGGCTTACAGTCGGTCCGCAGATTTTCCGGAGTTTCGTGATAAATGACTCGCAACGATCGACTGACCGACGCAGCACTTGAAATCATAGTTGTACATATTCGTTCGATCCATAAGTTCTTTTTCATTTCATATCGAATGTAAGATTATAACTACCGTAAATTCACGTTCTGATGAACTAGCGTTCTAACAAATGCGCGAGAACTTAGAACAATCAAATATACTAATAATGGATTTTTATGAGAGCAAGCATTTCATTCTTCAGATGTTTCATTCGTTAGAACAATGGTTCATTAAAATAGCTTAAGTCCAAACAATAGAATATTACCATAATATGTAATAACATTTGTCTACATTAAATATTATATGTGCTTCGATAGCTTTTGCTTCTATCTTTTATGTGAATGTTGAAATATTAAATCTTTTTTATAAAATTTCACATTATGTCGGTCATTAAATTAATAACAATGGCTCTTCAAGAAGTTCTCCAACATCCGCTTTACTCATTGAACAAATACTCTAACAGATTGACATTCTTTCTTTATTATCTTCATCTAAAATATTTTTAACGGAATTTTCTTCCGCTACGACAGAAGAATGAAAGAATTTTAAAAAATTACGAAGAATTGTAGAATTAAAAAATCATAGAATAATAAATGATAAGTAAAACAAAATTTGAAAATGATCAAATCATAAAAATGATCAAGATGCAGCTTGTGGACGGTTCAAATACAAATCGCGGAAAAACAAAAGTTTTCACATTTTCGGAATCGCATAAAAACTTGTGACTCGATCTAATGAAAATCGTGGTGGTGGAAATCGTGTAAAAATAAAAATTGAAAATGAAAATTTCGTTAGAGGCGTAAAATGTTGTTCGCGGTTGGCCTCGTGGTACACCGAGGGTTTCGAGTGGGTGGCTCTCTTTTTTATTTAAGAGAAACACACCTAATTCCCCTACCCTGGAGAGAATCGTTGTTCAAATAAACCGAGCGACCCCCTGGCGGTTTACGTCCTCGCCCTCGCGTCTTTCCCGCGGGTTGCAAAGCGAAGAGAAAAGAGGGCAAGTCATATATGTATATGTATGTGTTTGTCGTTTGTCATTGGCCCTGTTTACCAGGCCAAATGAATTACGCCTCGACAGAAGAATTTTCTTGCGCGCTTTTCACGCGAGACCTCATGCTCTTCGTTCGAAAGATACAAGCAAGCTCTATTTGTTTTCGTAACATCGACTGACCGGGTTCGTTCGTCACGGCTACCAAACAGATACACCCAGGGAGAATGTTCCTCTTAATTAAAAGCCTCCACTCGAGATGTGTTCCGTTTCGTCGAAACGGCTGAAAGATCCCGTGAAAGACGTTTCGACGTTCATCTCGAGTTCTTATGTATCTCACGACTGATACATACATGGTATACCTCCTATACGCATTCGTGTATCTATGGTGAATGGTGAACGTTCAGCAGAAAATAAACTGTTTGTTTGTTCTGTGATGGCATTCGTGTAACGCGGTGGCGTTCAGAAATTTTAAAATCCTTGGATTTAAGTCGAGGATATAAAAAGTTCTATGCTGTTCTACATAGAAGCACTACAACGGTGTGTAAAAGTTTCCAGATACAGTGGCCGTAAAAGATAGTTATTATGGCATTTACATAATAACTAATTAGGTCTAAGTATATTAAAGTTCGTACCATTTAGTAGTTTAGTACTACCTTCATGTAGCTATAAAAATATGATACTGTAGAAATAAAATGTAAAGAATGAAAAGCAAAGGCTTTAATGAAAAATAAACGTATATGCAAATATTTTTTGCAATCACGGCAGATTTTTCAGTTTCTGTTTTAAAAGCGATATTTTAAAAAGCTTTAACTAATCCTCTTACGCTTTGCATATTATTCTTAAAAAAAAATCGATGAATTGAAAAACAAAGTCGAATGAACGTAAGCAAATAAAAACAAAAAAATCGAGATTATTCACATAAATGATCCTTGGATTATCTATCGCAGTAATTAATTCTGATCCAAGAAAATTTCTACATCGTGTTTGTAAATACTGCAAACATCCAGGCCCGGCATTTTTGAAGAACGTTGCTTTCATTTCAAAGACACGCGGAACAACCGTCCAAGAAAATGAGAATGTTCTTATATTTTTATAGTTCCCCTTTTTTTCGCTACTCCCTGTTGGCTACTGTATTGTTACTTTTCACTTAATTCCGTTTCATTTGCCATCGTCGCGCGTTGCACCGACAATTACGATTAATAAACGTTCTGTTTCTGGAAGTTCATCGATTTACGAAGACACCGGGGCTGCAGTGGAACAGAGATAAAAATACAGGAGAGAGAAATAAAAAGACCTCGAAGATACGGCGCTGAATGATGCTCGAGATGTTTGTATCTTCTCTTGGCGAGGGCGGCCGTTATTAAACACTTAAATCTTCCTCGATGTACGAGATGAAAAAAGGAGGCGGAACAACTGACAAAAGGAATAAACAAAAATGAACGAAAGAGGGCTGAAGGTTACGGAATAAGTAAATTTATGAGAAACAAGCGATGCGCTGTTCTGGATTTTCTAGTGCTAACGAATTCCGTGTTAATTTAGCCTCGTTTCTCAATAACGATTCATAATCTGTCTATTTTATAAAACATTCACACTGGTCATATAAAGAAGTGTTGTTTATAGGTGGGATGATTCACACGATTTTCTTCGTTTCTGTATCGTTTTTACAAGAAAAAGAATGAAATAATTTGGAAGAGTTCGAAATGAGCTTAGTGAATAGGAAAAATTGAGTTAAAAACAGGTTCTGAAAGTTACAATTTTATGATTGGGGTATTACAATAAGAATTTTAGAGGATACAGAAAAATTTGAAAGATGACTGCTTTAAATATATCTCACAGATTCGATTTTGTTTTATAACCTAGATAAGATTGGCTACTAAAATGAAACTGTATTTCAAAATTGATAGCGAAGAAATTTACTCAATTTCCCAAACTTCTAAGGAAATTTGTAAAAATGATTATTCAAAACAAGTTATACACATAATTATTTTGCATCTCTAAAGTTCTCATAAGTACATGTTTGACCTAATAAGTCTAACAAACATTTATTTAGTCTGTATCATTCACGTTATTAAAACAGTTTCAAACTATTTAGATCAAAGACCAGATACGAAACTGACTTAGATATAAGACTGAAATAATTCAAGAACCAACGTGAAGGAACGAAGCAATTCCATAAAACACGAAATGAATAAACTATCTTTATAGAAAAGAGAAACATCAGGTCTTTCGCAATATTCATATGAGAATAGAGACAATGCGATGCTGGCGTGAAAGAACAGAAAAAAGCAGATGGTCGAGAGATAAATCATTTCCAAGATCAATCCCGAAAAACGCGAGTGCCGCGGAACAGGATGAAGAAAGGTCTTCTACCCGCAGGAGCGTTTTCGAGGCTACCGCGAACTCTTCAGAGAAATTCCACGAACGCTTCGCGGGTTCGTTCCGGTCTTGAATCTTGAGTGAGCCGGTCGGTAGAGAAATGTAATTAAAGTCCGATAGAAAACTCGACCTCGCCATCGAATCTCGCTTCGTGATACAAGTTAATTCGGGAAATTAAAAAATTTCGAGTAGCTACTCCGTTTATTTAGCCGTTTCCTAGCCAGTCAGTTCCGGATCCAATGAAACAACGACCGTAACGAAACGAACGGTTTATCTATAGCCTGCCCAAAAAAGCAGAAGAGTTAGGAACGAAACAAAAAAGAAGCTACTGAACGAAGCTCAAGGTTTAATTAAGACAAAATAGAAAATTTCATCGCGCCGCTCGAAAGTGTTTTACACGCCGGACAAAGCAATCTACGAAATTAAAAAATTCCTCCATTATCGCGACGTGTTACCGTTTCTTTCACGGGTAACGTCCACGGAACCAGCAAGACGCTTCCTTGGATCGTTGGGAGTTACTTGGTGGATCCGAAGAGAAGAGAACAAAAACAAGCTCTGGCGAGAACTACTCTACAAATTTAATTAAAACTTCATATAGACGTGGTCTGTCGCGTTATCATTCCCCGCGAATAAACCAGCTCGTCCTCGAGGTCCAAATATTTTTTTTATACCGATCGACCCCTGACGAATGTTGAAACGACAGCAAAGTTGAAACAGTTGGACTTGTTATGTAATTTTACTTCTCTATTTGGTGTCTACCAGTGGTAATTGATTCAGGTTTTCTTTCTCCTCATATATTAATAGTCTTTTCATGGAGATAACCCTAATCAGAAAAAGATAGTATCACATAGAAGTGCATTACATATTAATAATCGATGATGTAACATTACATTTCTGCATATCCGAAACTTATCCGTGTAGATCAACTATATTATCAAAAACTCGTATTTCTTCGAATTAATAACAATAATATGCAATACGAGATTTCAGATTGGATAACGAATTCCGTAAATTCTTATTTTGCCACAACTACAGAAACTTGTAATTTTTCTAGTTTAATCGATCAAGTTATTTCCTAAAATTCCATTTGTATTGGTAACAAATTTATCAATGCTATATAGGAATATTCACAAAATTTCACTATCAAGTGAAATATAACTCAAATCTTCTTCCTGATATTAACTTTAACCATCGCAGCTATGTCAACCACTTCCATGATCTTCTGAAACAAAATGGTACCTGCATATTTAACCTTAGTCCACAAAAGAGAAAAAGAGAGAGAGAGAGAGAACAAGAAACTCAGGGAAAAACGCGAAGAATGAAAGGTCGCGACGACGAGTTAGAAAATGAATGATGAATTCCAGTGTTCTGCGTCCTCGGCTCCATGTCCCTGTGCGCGCGTGTTGAGCCAGGTTTGCTGGCGCCTGTAAGGCAGGCAGCCAGACGGGCGCCACCGTTCAAAAGGGTTTCGCGTAGCTGGAACAAGGACGGTGTCGTCGGTGATCCGAGCGAAAGGGGCGATCGAAGCGGAGGGGAAATAAGCAAAAGAGACTCTGGAACGGGTGCAAAGAACGGAGACAGCTAGACGAAACAGGGACGCAGGCGCGAGCGAGGAAAAACCGTCGTTTTCTCCCCCTCTGTGTCCTCTATCTCCTTTATATGTATCTCGAAAATCGTGTTGCAGGACCAACAGCCTGGAATACGGCGAAACCTCCCCTTGGTCCAGGCTGGATTGAAAGCTACTTAGATGCTAACAACGAATCCATTTCAATCTCTGCGAATGCATTCCCATTGGGGCACATACAGAGATTCGTGGGACTAACTTCGACTAAAATCTGCGAAAACTTGTTAACTTAGGAGCTGAATGAAAGGCAAAGGGAAGATTCTGGGATGGGTGCGGGATAGCAATTGGTTTGGTGGGATAAGATATGTTTGTTTGAGGTTCTTGTGGTTTTGTCATAGGTGGAGATTGATCTAGGGACAGATGGCGAGATCGTGATGTGAGAAAGTTGAAGAGGTACAGTGAAATTAGAAACGATGAAGTTTACACGTTTCGAATGTTGAAGGATATAATTATTTTTGAGGAATCAACTTACATAAAGTCAACTTGGGATTTTCTTTCGAGACTATACATCCAGATCTTTAAAAATTTCAGCTTAATTTTTACTAATAAAGCGACTGTTTTTATCCATCTAAATCACGTACAAAATGTAGTTTTGCCGATTGTACAAACACTGAATCTTATATTGTGCAATACTAACGTACTTATAGAGTTTATGTACATTGCAGTGGTGCAGAGTTCTCGTGGCGCCATGGTGGGCTTCGAGGATGAACTTTGGAATAAAACAATGAGTAATGGGGTGGTGACGCTTACAGTACTACAGAATGGGAAAGGGGTAGTTTTGCGAAAGGAACAATTAATGGCGCTTTTTAGTAGACTCTGTAGATAATGGGTTCTAATATAGCTCGTAATTTAGTATTTTGTTTTGTATACCATTATTAAAGGAATTTTCAGATCTAAGTCTTTTCCGGAACTATCAATTTTTCCTAATTAAGTCTCTCTTGGATATTTCCTCGTGAATATTTTTTTGATATAACACACTAGAATTATTTCTTATAACATACAGTCTATTATTTCTTCTTGTTATTGTAATGTGAAAAAGATATTTCAATCGCTGTATCGTGATTAATATTACATGAGAAAATACGATAGTAACTGTCAGCATCGAATTGAATATTATATAACGTTATATGCATTTATTTTTAGATAACCGAGTATTAAGTTCATTATATAATAAATAGCGGAGGAGTCGATGTCACTTGACTTAATAAAATTATCATTATCCGCGTCAATGTTAGATTAATTTGTTACGAAATTGTGAAAATCAATGTAATCTACTGCCAATGAGCAATCAATTTGGCTGCTACAATCAATCATGTATGACGCGACAAGCGGACGGGGTCGCGAAGGGTGGCTGCCACCCTACTGCATCGAAAAAGATTATATTTTGTCGATGGAACGACATAAAATAGGGCATTAAGCGCATTATGAAGCGTCAAAATATATAGAAAAATTATTATTTTAAGTATAACCACCCTAAGTGATACTATATTACTCGATTAATTGAAAAATAAAATACAAAATATATGTGATAAAATCCTAAAATTAAATCAAATTATGCAAAGTCAAATTATGCAAAATCGAAATTAATCAAAGTTATTCTAACAGTAGGAAATTTAAAATGGCGTAAACTTATTTTTTTAATTTGAAACATTGCAAGTTAATAGAAAATTCAATGTTATCTTACGTAATAGTAATAATAGTTAAATAATATCTAGAATAATCAAATAGGTATTGCAGAAATATTTTGCAGAATAATTTGTTTTTTTCGGACGTTTAAAAAGTCAGAAAATATTGGGTACTCTATAAGAATAGAGGAGATTGTTGAAGCATCTGCTAGATGAATGTAACAATGTTGCATGTCATACTGATTGTTTGGGGTATAAAGGTAAACGGCAGCGAAAAAAAGCAAACGGAGTAGGGTGCTTAAAGAGGTAAAAAACGAAGCAAAGAAAGGAGAGAAGAAAGGCACGAGGGCGGAATAGAGTTAAGAGAGTAATTAGGAGGAAGTACGATTGTGAACAAGTGAGTGACTTAAGAGAATGAAATACGAATTCTTAATTACTCGGGAATTGTATACGACAATTTGTACAAGTGTTTCTCATTTACAGCTAAAACTTGGATAATGTAGTCTAGATAATCGTGATAAAGTTTAAAATCACGATACTGACTTTGCAATTATTCAAAATTAACACGAAGGCAAGACTTTTAAGACTTGAAATGCACGTTATTTGAAGTTTATTACAAAGAACAGCACAGTCCATTTATCAAAATTGAATTTGCTTTTGATCAGTGAAGTTACTTCAGTAGTCTTATTTAGAAGATTAATTTTCCAAAATTGGTTACTTAACGTTAGATAAAAACCAATCAAATTACTGTACAAACATCTGTTGTCAATCTGTTGTCAATCAATAAATTCATACGAAATAAAAATCACATTCAATTTCGATGTAAAGATATTAATAAACTACTCTTAATAAAATATTTAATAAACCTCAATATTACAAAACACGTAATATTTGATTCAAGTACTTCTCGAACTTCGCTAAGCCTTCTAGACAGTCCACTGCAATATCTTTCTAATATCAGAGTAATACTACTTCCGTACAGTAAGAAACCCGCTAGCCCAAAATAGAAAAGTTCCATCTTACAACATTACGTTCGATCGACACCTATTTACACCCCATCCACTTCCCAATTGTTCTTCTCTTCACGCATCCTCGTATTTTCTTCCTCCTTTCATAACCTCAGTCCAATATTTCGCTTATAGCTCGTACGACATTCCAACCAGCTACGGCGATGTTTTTAACAAGCAATCACCAGCACCCCGTTGCGTGGTGAAAATTTCATCGAAACACCGCGGTGAACCGCGAGCCCCACCGGGTTCCGCTATGCGATCGATGAACGAACGTGCATCGAATACGTTGAATCGTCGAAAAAGCGGACGCCGTCTTCATCTGGAAGGCTCCCCAAACATACCGAAATAATACGCGGTACAAATCGATATCGGTGGTTACTCGGTCGGTCAAAGGGGCGGTTCAAGTCGCGAAATATTGCTCGAGGAGACTGTGGTTTCGAACCAACGCGATAGAAGAAGAAAATCTCTGGCGTGAGAATTCGAGGAGAGATAGACGACGCGGAGGAGCTACAGCGACTCACGAAAGTATTTCAACATTTACCAGAGGAAAGTTCTATGTGTATATTGTACGTGTCACATGTAACATCTTGAAATGTGAATGACAGTGTAACGAGATACGACTATCGTAATTACATGAAACAAATTTGAAACCAATCTGAAAATGTATATAGGATATGCGAAATACTACAGTACTATAAGGTTTGGCGACAATTCTGAAACTGTGTATGGAGCTGCGATGATTATGAAGAATAAAATCGTTTCAGCCCGATTTATTCGTAAAAGATTTTTAGAAGCGTTCGAATACTTTCGTAAGCAACTGTACATTTATTTGGTCTGCCTGAAGGTGGAAGGGAGGAAGGTGATATTTTTCTAAGGGGAAAAGTTTCAAACGCAGACAGTAACTGCTTTTTACCGTGAAAAGGCTCCATTGTCTGTCCCGTGCTACGCCTCTCCGTTGTGTTCCCACCCGTTCTTTCCTTCTTCTCTGTCTTTCTTTCTCACCATCCTCGAAAGCATAAACACTTCGCGACGGCCGGAAGTCAGAAGTTTGGCTTCAACCTGCGGTCCTGGAAGTAGGAGGGTCGAAAGGGTAGAGAGATTTATTTCTCGTCCGTTTCGTGTGTTGATAAGCGGCGACGACACCATAAGATGACATTTTGATAGTTTAGGAAGTTTTTCGAAATTTTGAATTATTGGATTCGATATTTTGCATGATTCATCGCGCAAAAATGTATGCTCTTCATATATGTAGTGTTTCGATTAGGATCTCTAATATAAATGATACCAACAGGATCTCTAATTCGTAATAAATGATGTTAAGAGCAAGCCTCAAATGAGAAGACTGTACCTTTCTCTCATTTATCTTTGTATGTATGTAGCAATGATCTCCTACTTTGTGTTATAGAATAATTTTCTGCTTGGTTGTGCTCACTTCATCCTGTATAGTTGTTCTTTAATGTACCTTGGAATTCAAAGTAGAAGGTTCACCTATTTAAGTTGGCGATCTTGTATCAAAGGACGAAGCTATTTTCATACTATTGAATATTCTATTTCGTGCACGGTCGTAGAATTTACACTTTAGCGATTAAACGGAGTTGTACAATTAACTTAATGACCTACTCGAGTACGTCCCACGTTGAATTTGAAATTGATAACGCTTATTTTATGTTACAAGTCCGTTAAATTCATTCCTCGATTACTAAAATGTATCTTAAAGCTACATTATAATTTCATTTCAGAAAATTCCAAACATATGTTGGAGTAACAGAAGGTAGTTTTCCCTATATTCTCTTTAATGTTTTCACTTTCAACAAATTACGTAGCATACAAAAGAGCATTTTTCAAGATCAAGGTACCTCTAAAGTTTTGGTTTCATCCATTAATCAATCAGCAAGAACTATTAGTTTCATTAACAGAATATAATTATTCGTAAGTATTTTATTTTCAAAGGAGGATGATTGCTTTCCTGTATTCCGTTTAGAATTATAACAAAATTAGTTTTCATTGTTTTTAAGGCATCATGAAGAAGAACAGGTACATCGTTTACCTGATAGACGACAGATACATACGGAAAATTCTGATTTAAAATTTAACTTAAATCCTTTTATCAAAACTACAGTTGCACGGTAGTTTTCAATTGATTCAAACGATTCGCTGAGAATGTAAGAAAATAAAGGATTGAGGAGGAGATAGATTTTGATCAGCTGTCACAAGCTAAATTTGTAAAGTCACCAACTGATGATTTCTTTCTTTAGCGGATGCGACAAATATAGTAGCATACACAGTACAAAATAACCGAAGATATCAGAATTCTCACCCGTTTGGAGGTGTAACAGAAAAACGCTTGAAAATTTTGGAATCTCTCTGCGTTTGCTCATTTTACGAGCAGAGTTAGTCGATTGAAAGAATCGGGAAAGTGTTGCAGCTTCGTGTTGGATAAATGCATTTTCGTTTCAAAGAGAAATCGAGGTAACACCTGTCGCATCAAGCTCGTAGAAATGGAAAGTGAGCTAGTCGTGGTAGAAGGGCACTGGTGTGAACACACTGCTCCACGACCGATCGATTGTATATCTGGGGTTAACCTTCGCTTCTACGGAATCTGAGTCTTTTTGCAGATAAACATGTATAATAACCAGTCATATGCTAGATCAACTTAGAAATTTACTAACGATTTTTGTTGTAAAAATTGTATAAAAAAGCAAGGATACTAGGTTTTACCTCAGCTCTTTTACCCAGTTCTTCTGTTTCTAGTTTTAACCGCAGTTCTTCTCTTTTGCTAGACTCGTACGTTGCATTCTCCTTCGACACGTTGACTATTACGCGAGTTTTATATATTTTACTCGAAAAACCACGATATATTGAAATACATCGTAACATTCAGTTTTCGCAAAATATTCTATCGCATTTGTGCACTCTCTATCTGACAATATCTTATCTTATTTTAATGATCCCTAAAAGCTTCAGTAACATCGATCTAGTAACATCAATGATAAGAGTAGCATATTTTGATAAATTTAATTTTGCTAATAGATAAAGACAGCGACATATCAGCAAAGGCATAGAAATATAATTTTTTAGTTTCGCCTGTACTACTAGAGTACATTGATGCTGTTTCACAATTTCTAAAATTTCACCGTTCGAGTTTCACCAAGTAATCAGTTTTCTTGTTCCAACATCCGCAACATGTTCACTTCTACTCCTGATTTTACGACCATGCTATGTCATGCCCTATACCGTACCTAAACCATCTAACATTCAATCTCACTATACTAACTTTATACTGAATCTGAAACTATACATCCGACACCATACAACGTCCCGTCTTCCAACCCTTTTGACTCGACTGCAAAACACTGAACATCCAACCGTATACCTCGCGAAGGATCGAAGCCAACGAGCCCAAAAGCTTCGTCAACTCGCACCAGCGACGAATCTTCCAAGCGAACACTCGTTCAACGAGTCGACTTTAAAGGATGCTTTTAACACATGTGCATACAGGGTGCTCCAGAATAAATGACATGTATTCGTATGTAGATACGAATTTCTGGATTGATTTTGTCGTTTATATATAAATTAAGCGATCGAATTAAAACACGCTCGATTTTATATTACGAAATAACCTACATTATGAAATGAAATTAGCATTTACGCGAAATGTTGAAATTACGTAAAGTCAAGAATATTGTCACGTAATTATTCAAAATTTTGCTTTGTTAGATGGACATTACATGGTATATTATACTACGATACTTGGTATATTATAAAATAATAATAAAATACAAAACATCGTATCATGAATTATTACGACACTTATTCGTTGCAATTATTACAAAACTGGAAAATCTTACTTTATTCAGAATTTTACATTATAAAGTACGTATAATACGAAAGCATTAACAAGTTTATAATAAAATAATTAAAAAAGAAAAGCAATGAATGACATTCCATTAAGCACAGCAATCCAATTGAATATCACGAAGCGTTCAAATATTAATGACAGGCAGTGTATATATCATAATCCCACCCCTTACCATCCCTTAGCAATTTACCCCATAGACTAACTTCCTATCCAAGTGCATCACTTGTCCTGAAACACTCTGTATAGTAAAATCCGCGGAGATCACGTGGCGGAAGGGCCGATAAGCAGGCGAAACATATGCACTCAGGGTGCGCACTATCCAGACTAGATCCGGGCAGATGAAATCGGCACGGAAGGTTACGCGTTCGCAGGAGCGGTGTGCCGATCCTAATCGGATTACACGGCCCATTGAAGTCAGAAGTGCGATCTTTTAAAGGAGGCCAACATAACGCGCTTGTTAAACGTCGTGTGTGGACGCACACCGAGGAAATCGATATTTTCCGCGACGCCACGATATGACCAGCAACAACCCTCTGCACGTCGTATTCACCGGCTGGTAGATAATCCAGCCAGGAACCTCGTTACCCTCGTATCGCGAAATTACCAAGGCCCTCGAATTTCCACTGCTGGGGATCCACCCTGGCCAAGTGCATCCAGCATCTATGTGGAATTCATTGGAATTTGGACGCACTGCACCACGATCCTATTCTCCTGCTACAATTTTCAATATGGATGTATCACGAGAGGAGATAAGCCTCTTCAGGAAGAAAATGTTACAGATTCTTTCGATACGTTGTTGCGTAAATGATTTATGAAGGAACTAAAGAAATATTTTTTGATGAGAAATATTTTCTTGTTGAATATTACGAAATACGGAAATACTAAATGCAGTTACGCCTCGTTAGGTATCATTTGGTTAACATTTTAAGCATATTGAATATTTTTATTCTACTTTGGTATAATATTCCAAAATTATGCTTGTTATATTGTAAGCTTCGAAGAATGTTGAGTCTAGAAATTCAAGAATTTCGAAGATCTCACGACCGGGCTATCACAATGCGTATTTGAAGGGGGTTGATAAGGAATGAATAGGGTGGTTGTTGCTGAATGTGCGATTAGGAAAAGTTTTCCTCTTGGAAGAGCGAGGAACGATTAGCTTAGGGTTAGATTGTATTATGGTTATTTTAGTGTTTGGTTGATGGGATCCTTTAGGGGAGATGTTCCTTTAGATATTCGATCAATCTGGAAACAGTTTCGCTGTTAGATAAAGACAAGAGAATAGGTGCCCTAAACCGAGGGCGAAATAACCATAGTTCTCGCGAACTTTTAATTACTTTGAAATTTCTGAAATTCTAATTACTTTCATATCAACTAATACCGATTACTTAAATATTAATGTTTGATTATCGATGTCAGTGAAATTGCATTCTCAAGGATGAAATCTGTTTCTAGTACATGCAACTTGTATATATACGTCTCCAAAAACTGTATTCAGATTAACTTTACATGGAGAAAACAACTTCGTAACTCCGTCAAATAGATTTAGTCATGAAACTTCGTTGCACTTCTGACAATCCTAGCACAAGAAACAGTTGGCGAAATACGTTTGCCGTTATAATAAACTCAACCCTTAAGTCCCTCGCTTGGATTCCAACAATGTGTTGAATCGTTGGGAGATTGTCTCACAGTTTAAAACACTACTGTCCAAGATAAGCTCCGGAATTTAGAGAGATTCCTTCACTTCGTCCCCGTTACAGTAACACAGAAACGTTAGCTAGTGCCACATTATACGCGAGAAATATACATACATATAGTATGGTATACGAGAATTCATCGTGAACATGTGTTGATTCGCCTGTTCTCAATCGTGATATATAAAACGGACGAAAGAGACTTGTGTGTTTTAAATTCGCTTAGGATTCATACATTGAAGATACTGAATTTGAAAAAGAAATATTGTAAACTCTTTATTCTGTCACAGAATAATACGATCAAGCAAGTTCTGACCTTTCGTGTGAGATTGAAATTTCACTGTAAAAACGTAAACTTTGAATTTACGTTGCAATTTGATTTACTCTAAAAAAAAAAATCATCTTCGCCACTATCTTTCAAAGATCGTAAACTTTACAATCGGCGAACACGTTCTTTCAAAACTTCGATTTAATTTTCCCTAAAAAATCATCCTCTATCCACGCAGGCAAAGCTTCAAATTAAATGAGATAAAAGAGCACATGTCAATATACGATCCCGTATTTTCCGTTATCTACGTTTTAAAAACTATAACTCTACGGTCAACGGAAACAAAATATATTCTACGCATTCGTCCATACCAAAATCGTAAAAAAATAGTATAGACGTCATAATCTGAATTCGCAACGTAATCTCGCAGTCCAAACGTAGAATCTTCCGCTTGGATGAATATAAATCGTGTAATTTCAAGATTCCTGCGAGTAATTCCTTACGGGGAATGATTTTATTAAGACAACGTGAACCGTTCGGTCCAATATGATCGAATCTCCCTAAAGCGAGCTACAAGGATCGAACACCAAAGAGAGACAGACGAATGGACTCAGACAGAGAGAATCTCTTCAAAGAGAGGGAGAGAGGGGGAGGGGAAATGAGTTTGTCGAGCGTTCAACCTGTCTCTGGCTCGATATCTGTCGATCGGTCGCGGATGGAAGAACACGGTCCGGGGGTGCACTTAAATAAAGGGCCGATCCGTCGCTCGTGGACGTCTAAATAGATGGGCAATGGGTTCTTGAATTATGAGCGAGCGTACACAGGCCGGCATGGTGTAATGTAATTATTGCTCTCCGAATGTATTGGCTCCATTTCTGTATTAAAATCGGTTGCGTTTACCGTGGCCACCTCCATGCGCCCTGCGTACCGGTTCGATTAAATGGACTTTAATTCGCGTAAGAGGCAGACCGTAGAAAAGATCTCGCGAAACAGACGGTGCCTTGCTTTTGCTTATTTTCTCTCTTTTACGGGGTCTTTTCTTTTGTGTATAAATTAGAACGTAAATCATGCGGTTTCTCGGCGGTGAATCTCTCTTTCAAAAGAAAGTTAAAGTACCCATCTTAAGGGCAGAAATGAGTATTGAACGTCCCGAAGGACGTTGATAGCGTACAGTGATTAGCAGGGGGGGGGGGGAAAGGTT
>NT_176730.1:756510-815437 GCF_000188095.3 Bombus impatiens
GGGGGGGGGGGAAAGGTTTCACGATGTTTATGTGGTGAATATAGAATGGGAGAAATGAGGATTCGTAATCGGTTTATTCTTCCTGTATGCACTGACTGGTGTATGTACTTTCATTATAGAAACCTTTTACGAATACATTGTGTGTGTTATGTAAAATATTGTGAAATTCCAGACCATAATCAGACACAAGTATCACGATTACAATCCTAAAATTTGAAAACTGTACGGAAAATGTCTGTAAAACAATACAAGATATATTTGAGAGTACTATTCTAGCTCTATTAATACATTCGCAATAGTTCTATCTGACAATTGTTACAAATTTTTATTTTAGACCTAAATAGTTGTTCCTTTATCTTTTTCCAATTGTAGATAAACGATGTGAAAACCAGAAGATTAATAAAAACGCGCTTTTTCTCGTGCGCTCTTTACACATACGTATTTATACAACCCTTATATGTATCCTCCCTTTTAAAGGTTCATTTCTTAAATTTACTTATCAAACATCCATGCGGTAAATGCAACGCA
The DNA here is from genome assembly GCF_000188095.3 of Bombus impatiens. Classification (NCBI taxonomy): domain Eukaryota; kingdom Metazoa; phylum Arthropoda; class Insecta; order Hymenoptera; family Apidae; genus Bombus; species Bombus impatiens. The sequence goes on from NT_176730.1 coordinate 757,039, forward strand.
AACATAGTATACTACGACAATAACTCCTCTTTGACTGATCTACACCCTCACATACGAGAAAATACAAATACTCTCTCTCTCTCTCTCTCTCTCTCTCTCTCTCTCTCTCTCTCTCTCTCTCTCTCTCTCTCTCTCTCTCTCTCTCTCTCTCTCTCTCTCTCTCTCTCTCTCTCTCTCTCTCTCTCTCTCTCTCTCTCTCTCTCTCTCTCTCTCTCTCTCTCTCTCTCTCTCTCTCTCTCTCTCTCTCTCTCTCTCTCTCTCTCTCTCTCTCTCTCTCTCTCTCTCTCTCTCTCTCTCTCTCTCTCTCTCTCTCTCTCTCTCTCTCTCTCTCTCTCTCTCTCTCTCTCTAGGATTCACCTTGATAGACACGACGAGTTCGGTTGTCTACACTCGATTCACTGGAGGATAGCAAACGATTCGGAGGTCGAGTTACACGGATACGTTCTAACAACGCAACGTAGGAGCGAGAAAATCGTTACTGATCCCCTTTACGAGAGACACGTTGGCCGGCCAGAATTTCGTTCCAAGGGAGGCGACAAAAAGCTCCTCGTCTATTTTCCATGGCGATGTCGTAGTCCGGCTCCGGGTTTCCTGGCAACCAGCGCAATGGCCTGACGCCGGCTGGACCGATTCCAAGGACGACGATCTGGGTTAACGTCGCGAAATTGTGCCGGCCTTCGCGTCTTCGTCCCGACGAATCGGCTTTAAAGCTTAACCGGCGAATCGATACCACGATATCCAGCGACACGACGACCGAGGATTTACTCCTCGTCGCCGTTGGCTGACCCGCCACACACTGCGTACTCGGGAAGGCTTTATTGAGTAAATGACTGCTCGTTTTTCGACGTTAACTCGACGGATTGATCAGCTTGCGTGAATGGGTTAGCAAGCGATCTTTTATGTTAATGCATATCGCGAGTCTATCGCTGTGTAAGAGGACTTTTTTCTTCTCTTTTCTTAAGGAAAATGTCGACTACGATCTAATCTTCTTTGATTGATCGACAGATCAGGACCTCCGAAATTGATCCTTTGGATGTTTGTTTGATGGTTACATTTGTATTTCGTTATGACTGATATTGAAGCTTTTTATGGTCGTATGAACAAATAGTTACAAAATTGTCAAGTATCTGATCGCCATATGAAAGTAATTTTTAAAGAAGAATAAATAAATAAAGAAGAATTCTCCTTTTTTTTTGCAAACAATGGGAGTGAAACGTTTCGTGTGATTGGTGTCATTCTTCGAAATGAAATGTTTTAAGAAAATTGTTAAATAGTAACCTAATATAAAGTGTCTTTGTTTTATACTTAATATACTGTATCTAGTACTACTAGGTATAATCTAATCTAAAAGTGAAGTCCAATATAAAAATTCTTGCTTCAATGTTACTTAGAAAGTACAGTTCTTAAGTTTGTATTGATATTAATGTTTCAATTCAATTAATGACTTAATGAAACAAAGATCCCGAGAATTGAGGACGGATAGGTTGGTTATATGTGTATTGAATGGATCCAGTTTTCAACCGTGTACGGATTTTGGCTGCTACGTACCGCATCAAAAATTCAAGATAAGACAGGCCCAAGGCCTCGAATATAAATCTCTGCTATTATAATCCGACTGATTTAAAGGCGCGAAATATATCATATATGTCACATTCTACTAAACGCGCGGTGAGATTTTTCTTTAGCGAACTCCTGCCTCTGAACATACATTTTTCACTTCCTCTGTAAAACGAATCATACAGAATTTTCCTTTCTTCGTTGATAGCTATTAGATCGAAGATTATTTATTACGTCAAACGTAATTGGCCATCGATATTTTTCAAGATCAGCCACTTATTATTGGAACATGAAAGTTAGAGAATTTCCATTTCTTGAAACTTCTTCGTACTTCAAACTCCATCTCTATTTGTACTTTCTTATAAAATTTCAAAATTTTTATTCTCGATTTTTTCTTATATTTTCAATCTCGTGCCTAACTTAATTAACCTCGGGTTTCAGTAAATTGATAATATTGGAATATATCAATTAGTGCTTAGAAAATTTAAACAACGCGAAACATTCAAGACATTGAGTGGCCCGGTTGTTTTCGTTTGACTTTTAGTTCGCATCATTAATAGTGAATATTATCATATGTACACGCGCTGATAGCATCAGCAACCTGAATAGAAAGTTCAACGTGAGCCGCATGAGACTCATGTTGCACTCAACGCGTTAAAATGAATAGTTTGCCCTATAAAGGGTAGAAATAGAATATGTAGCAACGTCATAGAATAACATAAAATATCTAAAATATTTTATACATATTTTTACTATCAAATCGAACAGAAAAACTCCACAAAAACAATACATTCGCTAAAACAGACACAAAAGACTCACACTACTAATTTCAAGAATTTTTCACGCAAGATAGATTTATGAGTAGAATAACAGAATATGAAATTTCATAACTTTTTTAATAGATTTTGTTCACGTTGTGAAATCACGAATACATATTTTTAAATTAATAGCTATAGTCTCTTTAAACTAGAAACAATGAAAGCTTTTCCAAACAGGTTCAATACTCTTCAGTACCCTACAATAATAAGCATAAGTGTTGGAACTTTTTATATTCATTTTTAGATTTTATGCTCGATCAACGCAAAATAATATTGTTACTTCAACGAACATTCATTTCTCAAACAGTTTACTCGCGCAGGAAATACAAACAAGATACGTATCTCTTCTTATTTATCGTTAGATAAAGAAACGTTATTTATCGATTTGACATATTGATTGTTTCTTTTTCCTGGAACTAAGCTTCATAGATTAACGAATAAAATAGTGAATAATCGAGTGACGATTCTGTGAACCGAACGAATATGTGTCGCCGAGGCGAAACAGCGATAACGTTGATATCGCGATTTAATTCGTTGACAGAGCGTCATGCGATCACGATGCATTGGTGTGCTTACATGTCATCGCTGCCAGAGATTTCACCGATGAATTATAGTTGAATTTCGACGGTACATGCCGCTTCGTATGACGCTATCACGCCGCTAATTAGTACGTTAAGCAGCAATGCGACGCTCCTGAATGCTTCTAACGTTATCGTTGCAGTCTTAATGAAACTATCGTGTCGCCAATTATGTCTACGAATTATTTGAAGATATGTTAATTGGTTGCGAGTCATGTGTGCCGAGGAAATAGCGAGCTTTACAATACGATGCACGTGCACAATATAGGCGAACTCATATGCAAGAGTTAATATGCTGATATGAAAATGAATATCAAAGAAACTTTTCTCTGTTCCATCTTATATTAATATAAAATGATCGATGTTTTATTTGACATTCGTGTTCTACGTTAGATTTAGTGGCGACTAGTAAAATTTTGTTAACTTAATTCAATATGTATTTTACGTAGGTAGAGTAATGGAACGATGCATTTTAATGCTCGATTCGGGATCTTTTTTATTTTAATTCCAATGACTCTATGCAATTTTCAATATGAATACCTGATGTTTGCTATTTTGTGTAGTAACATTTTTGTGTTAATATGTAATTTTCAATATTTTTTTCCAACGAATATAAACCAAGTATTAAGTTTAATGAAAAAAAATTTATACAATCGATGATAAATTAAAAATGAATTAATTTAAATATATCGAACTGAAAGCTAAATAATTTAACAAGGTTAATGGAAATTAGTGCAATATCGTTCGAAATCACAGTACAATCGAGAGAACGGTAAATCCTAAATGACAGGTGTTTGAAATCAATGAATTACGGTTTGATCTTAATTATTTTTAAACGAGGTATTCAATAAACGACAAGAGAGAAACGATTCGAACAACAAACGCAAATTTATATCAAATCGCGTAGCTGAATGACAAACAATTAGCATCTATCGAACAATTCATTTAACAACACAATTATAACAGTAATTCGAACGTAATGAACGCTATAAGTAATTGCTATGAATTATTAGTCTATTGTTGCGACCGATACATTATCCAGAGGCTTTATGCAAGCCCGGTTGCCGTTCGCAGTTTGTTCGATGCCTGTAGCTGAGAATTGCTTAGTTTCCAATTCGATGCAGAAATAGTTTTTTGATCATTTTCAGATAATATCCACTTAGCATATTGTTTAAATTACGTTAAATTACGAAGAACTTGTTGACGAGCTGAATAATTTTGTTTATAATTAAATGTTGTCGTTCTAAAGTAAAAAGAAACAACCTACGGAGATTTTAATTCCTTAAGAATTAAAAATGAAAGAAATAAAATTCTCTAGATTTTTATAATTATCTCTATCATCGGTAACTCTGAAAAATTTCAATTCAGATCTATAACGCAAATTTTTAATAACGAATGTCGATAATAAAATTGTCAGACGTTTCAGTACAGGAACAGCTGGAAAAATGATTCCAAATTTCTGACCGATACTAAATATATGCCAGGTAATGGTGTGTGTAATTACAACACGTCCCATAAAATGGGCTGTGATACAAAAACGAAGCTGTTGACACGCCTTCCGCTGCGATTACCTCTTGTTCACGCGACATTTCGCAAACGAAATTGATCGTGATTGCTGATTAGGTTGATTCTATGTGGGTAGAGTGGAGAGGAAATTGTAGAATGGTCTGGTGTTACTTTGATCTTATCCAATAGTAAATTGAGGGGTTTATGTACTGGCTGACGTATTCTTGTTATTACAGGTTTTTTACGCGTTGCTTTATGACTGAACGTGAGCTTTGACGTGATTGGGGTACTCGACTCATGACAAATATATTTCCAAACGTAATACAGTTTCTTGACTCCTTTTAAGAGAAAAAAAGAAGAAGTTTCTATATTATAACTATATTTCACTTTACATTTTATATATTTTATAATATTTTACTGTCCCTAAAATGCATAAATTATCCATGATCTATTCAGAAGTAATATTCTCCTTTGTTACCTGATCTAACAAAGATTTCTGTCGAATAAACTTAGCGAGACATTCTATTTATTTATTATAACAATTCTGTATCTGATATATTTATATGAATTTGTACATTGAAATAGCGCGATAATTCGCGATAGGCCGATCTCCCATTGTTTAGGGGCTGATAATGATTAAAAGGGGTCAAATTTCACCAAGTGGAATCACGCCACTTTCTATCCATGGAAGGGTAGATTTGACAGATGCAACGGGTATCGGTATCGATTACAAAGACCATGCTTATTAGAGTGCCGTTATCGGCAAACAACATTCCCAAACGAAATTGCTTGATCAATCTCGAACAACCTCTGGTATTTCCCTCTGCAACGTTTTGCTCTCGTACTTGAAATCCCCTAGAAATTGTTTTCCTCCATTTTTTTTCTATTTTTCTTCCTTTTTACTCTTTTTTCGTACTCGTTTGTTTCAGTTTGTTTATGAACGTATTCGATCGAAACGTCGAGGAGATAGTATTGGATGTTAAAAAATTAACCAGTAATTTGATTTGAGGACGATATACGATTTTTCGAGTATTTTCAAATATGAAGTTGATCGATGTAGTGGCCTCCTTTTCCGAGCGGATGGTTTCTGCGTTTGTTTTATTCACTTTTTTCGAAAAATAATTGGAGGATGTATTTGGTTTCGTAATTATTCGTTACGTGTTGATATGGCTTACAGAGATATGAACTGCATATGTATATATATATAATATTGGTTTTTGTGCTGGAAAACTGCGAATCATTTTACCTTTCGTATAGGATTTTTAAACAAAGTATTAACGGTATTAATTTCACGTAACGTTGATGTATTCCTATCGATCCTTCGCGAGATACATGAGAAGAAAATGTACAAACGATTTTATTTTAAAATACATTATTCTGGGCGTATGTTGCTTTCACATTAAATCTCGATTAGTATCAGTTGTTCGTAATAAATTAATGATTTTAAAGTATGACATAATGAACACGCTGACGCTGCATATCAATTCAAACATGATAAATGTGTAGAATAAAAATGAATTACGTTACATAAAATTAATTAATTACATTCGTTCTAATTTACACGGAAATACAGAAAGAATTATTCGGGAAAAAATAAATTGACCTCAATCTCTCCTATAAAATCAATAATTATCTGCTGGAAAATTCCACACGAAAAATATCCTCGCGTCTTCCTTTCTCTTTTTATTGTTACTTCATCGTAATGGAAAACAAGTTACTTACTAGTTACTTAACTATGCTGTTAACCTAATTACTAAGCTATAAATCTGTACGCGAATTCCACCTTTCATGTACGTTATTAAAGAAATGTAGTCTAGAAGAAAGAGACCGATCAAATCCTACTACTCAAATCAAATCCATAATTAATCACCCACCATCACCACCCGTACTCAAAAACCACATGATTCCTGTAAACTTATTCCACTCACCAATCTATCTCTGCAAATTACAATCGCCATTTAAAATACAGAGACTTGAAATTACATATAAAAAAGTGAAATTACAGGAACTTGCATACAATTTAGGTGGCAGTTGCATGATAATATGCACCGATATCACGGCTAATTTTCCTCTACAGCCAGTTATTCGCGTCAGCGTTCGCCGTCACGTTGCAATGTTCCTGTTCCGGTCACGGCTGGCAATTCGCGTGTTTTCGCGGAATCCGGTTTCCATGCTCGCGCCAACTAATAGACTAATTCTCTAAGCGTGTCGCAATACGGCGCGATACGGCGAGGTGCTCGCGAGTCGACCGGCAAAATGACGATTAAAAGGCTCGTATTCGACTGCGCGTTGCCTGCAGCCAGCTAATTAGCATTTAATGACGCGTCATTACAGTTGAAGTCAGTGGTTCTTAACCTTTCCGAAGTCACGGAACACTTTTGAGATTACAAGGGAAATTTTCGAAACACCTAAATTTTTAAACGTCATGAAGTTAAAAATAGATGTGTGTACTATTACGTAATATAATATTAAAATTTATAGATTACAGATTACATAACAGTAAGGGGAGAAAGGATGATTTAACGAAAGATATTGTACGCGTAGAAACTGCGAATAGAACAATTTCTCTGTAAAAGTGAAACGTTTATTAGAATTTCCGAGAAGCGCCGATTAAGAACCATATTGGTTTAAGTATTCGTACGAAAGGTATTACGCGCTTGTTTTAAACGTACGTCAGGTTTATTGTTTCCGACGTTAAACCGCGAATCGAGATCGTTGGGAATAATGGCGATCGGCATTCAACGGCCATGCCATTGTTCCCGTTGAAATACGCAAGCAAAACCTTTCCGATACATGTTCCCTAGCAGCGTGCCGACGGTTGCTTTTGTGGAAGACCGTCTTCCGCTGTTCTTGCCCGCAGAGAGTCACAGACACGTGCTTCGACTGGAGAACCATCGAAAGGGAATCTTCAGAGGGGTGAGAAGTTGAAAGTCGCTTGCTGCAGGGACACGTGGAACGATAGAAAATCATTTACGCTGGTCCTAGAATGTGGGTTACCGATGTCGCAACATGGGCGTGATGTCATTCGTATATTGCTAACTATTGAAAGATTTTTTTATTTATTTTATTTTATATTAGACCATTTTTTATACAATTGCATAATTTAATCAAAATTCTTTGTTGAGTTCTTCTTTAAACTTTGTCGGATCATTTCTCACGTATCTGTGTAATTGAGAGGTTTTGAACTGAATCGGGAAGTTTCTTAAATTTCAGGCAAATATGAAAGAATTATTTGTAGCAGCGATATTGGAAAATCGAAAATTTTTTTAATCGGCAAGTAACGCGTGTATTTTTGTTCGATAAAAAGAAATGTCAGTCTGATTAAATATCGCGATGGTCACATAAATGGAAATACATCGTTATAAATATTTCGCGATTCGCAGGTTGGCGATCATTGAAAAATTATCGGACGAAACGCTCGTCGATCCTCGTATGAAAATTCAGATTATATTGCTACGCTATCAGCCGGTATATAAATTTTTAAAGGGGGCTTCATCCCTCTGCATCGAATAAATCTTGCGCGCAATTAGCATACGAAATGCGTGATAATGATCAAATCTGCACATGTACGCAGCCGTGTGCGAGATATTAAGCGTCCACTCGGAAAAGGGGGCCACTTCCTCGAATGACTTCATCGCGCAATGAAAGCTGCAATAAGTGCTGTGACACGCCATATGAATTGTACATCACGTGGAAATATTGTTACGCGTTAAACGCCTGATCATCTCTGTCATCAAAATTGTACGTTCACATTTTGGAATTTTCCTTTCGCAATCATGTAGCATTTAATTCTGCATTTTAATGCAAAGCGTGTAATAAAATAAATATATATTACGATAAACGAAACATATGTACAATTATTCTTGTCTCGTTGGAATCAGTTATTTTATTCAAAGATCGTCCTTTTTAAAGATTTTATCTATTGTCCTATGTTTATTGAAGCCGATCTTTTCTTTGTTCTATAATTTTCTTCTTGTTTTAATTCCGTTACGATTAAGAGAAAATAATAGAGAATTTCGAACGAATATAATACTGTAAGCTAAAATAAATTAATAATATCTATGTATACGTAGATATGACTTTCATAATTTACTTTTATATCTCGTATTAACTCTGCAGAGATTGCAATCCTACAAATTTCGTTATACGTCGTGATATACCTGAGGGATATATAATGGCTTTAGTTTGTATCGCGGTGATAATTTTTGCATAAATGTTATATATGAAAAATGTTTTATTCTACTAAAATAGATGCAATTTATGAATAAATTGATAATTAAATAAAACATAAATGTTCCCTTGCGGCAATATCCATTCATTATGAATGTGAAAATGAACAATTAAATAATTCATTCTCTGTCCTTTTCTTTCTTGAAAATCAATTTTATCATGTCATAATATTCTACGATATTTACGTATACGATTGTACTAATACTAAAGAATAAAATCATAAAATCAAAGAAATCAAAAAATAAAATCGCAATTTTACGGGCTGGGTACTTAAAAGGTGGAATTTTTTCTTAAATTGCGAATAAAAAGAAAACTATTTAACTTTAAATGTCCCCGATTGTAAATCCTTTCAACTGCACAATCCTCTCAATCTCACAGTGCTTCTATTTTTTTTTTCTTTCCTCTATCCATCAAATCGATCCAACCAGCCAAAATCCTCAAGAGGCGAATTTAGAAGACGCGGCCAGACTATTTGTCAAACTGGTACTGGATGTGCACTCGTATTTTTCCTATCACACGATTCACACCTTCCACTCACCCATCGGTATACTCGTTCACGAATACCACACACAGGTCTAAAACGATTTATACAACAGGATCACACGTCTATATATCGGATACGACACACCCCTACATTCGATTGGATAGTTTATTTCATGATACGCCTCTGTGCTGCGTTTTTGTTGCAGATAACTAACTCTGTTACGATCCTCAAATTTGTATACTTCAATTTTGCTTTCTTCTTTGCAAACAGAAAGAATTTGTAGTGCTTTAATATTAACTATGCAAATATTCCACAATGATGCATATACCTTATATCAAGTACATCGTTGAAGAAAAAAGTATAAGGTACTACAAAAGGCTACTAAATCATACGAATATATCACTGACCCCATTATTGGAACCGCCAAACCGTACAAGACCTGGAAAAAAGTGACCAGCAAAGCTGAAGAAAGGTTAAAGGGAACTTGTTATTGAGGGACTCTTCGTCCGGAGATTTAACACTTAGTAGAGACTTGACACTACATTAGCCTACAAAATACCTTATATTCCCATCACCATATATATATAAAAAAAAATATTTTAAAATGTTTAACATACAATTGAAACGAGAAGACTCCAACGCGCTCCGATAAGAATTTTTCTATATTTTGTTCAGATTCGAAAGATGTCTTTTTTCGAGTTAGAAGACCATAATTGAGTCGAAAATAGATGAAATGACAGCGTGGTTAAGAACGGAAGACAGAAACGCGATGAGCCAGAGGATAGCGATGCACCTTGAGAAGCGTGCTCTTCTAGCAGGCGCCCTTGTCACCGTGCACACGCGTGAATCGTGACGTAAAACTAAAGGCGGCGCGTTTTTCGTGTCTAATTTACAGCCTGTCAGAGCTACGTGCCACCCCATCACTCAGCCACTCATATCGCGGAAAATATGCATAATTCATAGACCCCACCGGTACGGTATATAATATTCCGTTGAGGTCGGCGAACGCCAAGCTTCGCGATCGACCACCACTTGAGATTTTACCTCAACTGTACGTACATACGTACATTGTACGTGCAGATCTCCAATAGGTCGTGGAATAAAAATCTTGTTAGTCCAAGGTATATGTATACCTGTGCAAAGTATCTATTATCGCTTACTATCATTGTACGTGTGTACGTTTATTCAAATTTATTTCTATTCATTGCTATTGAAAGTAAAGAAAAATTATTTGGCAACGGAAATTTTAACGATCTTTTTCTTTCGTCATGCCAATCTCGCTTATTGTTAGTGATGTAACATCAGTAGAAATAATTTAGATGACCAACTTGAATTCCTATAAACTTTTAAAATTCCGCACAGTTTGAAGAGTTATTTGAAATTACTATTAAACGATGGTAAATACGAAAGAAAATTGTAAATGTTTCAATAGCCATTATTTATAGATATCCTGTACATGTGTATGTATGTAATGGAAATTTTCGAGTGGACAAAATTCGTGTCGAGTGGAGATTGATTCGGTGAAATTGATCGGGTGCATCGTTCGTGAAGTAGTACTTTGAGAGATTTGGAAAAATTGTATTCATATCTTCCATTGAGTTTGTAGAATTCATACTTTGGAGAGGAATTTAAAGAAGGCAATCGCTAATAGTACGAAGGTTGCAGCTATCCGATTGTCTGCGAAAGCTTATCTGGTGTAGTTGTAACGGAAATTATCTTATGTCATTTATTTTTCAAGTTACTAAAAGATAAAATAGGGAAAAATATGAAAGATAGATTTCCTATTTCTTTTAAAGAAGGGCCATTTTTAAATTATACGCGCGCTTAATTCTGTTTATTTGATTTTACGATTAAATTGCCATAACGCTGGCTATTTTTTCATTTCTTTTACTTTCGTCTCACATGAATTTATTGTGCATTTTTAAAAGGATGGTATTTTTGAATCTAACAGGTTGTTCTCCATTGGAACTATATCGTATTAAAAGTTCCGTTTAGGTACTGAATCGCTTTAATATCAGAAAATCAACACAAAATAACATATCACGTTTTCCCCAAGAGATCTACAAACAAGATTTTTATTTTACGTTTGCACGATATCGAGAATATCGATATTTCTTTTCCATTTTATATATGAAAGCATTATTATAGCAATATATAATAAATAAATTTTGTTTCCTGTAATAATTTCAAGGATTACGACAATTAAGGGGAGCTTAAACAAATCGTTTGCTACGATCGACTCATAAAGTTATTCGAAACATCCGAGAAACCGTTTCTTGGTCTTTTCACCGATCATTGTTTAAACGAACCTGCATCGATTAAATTTTGTCGATAAACGCAATATTACATTAAGCTGAAACAAAAGTACTAGCCATGTAACAAAATACAAACGAACAAATATCGACCACCGTACGAGCAAACAACCGTTTGTTTTTTAACCAGCGCAGCGTGCCAGAGAAACGCGGCCACGCATTGCAAATATCAAACAGTCTCGCAAACATGCTACTACGAGAAACCGTTGTGTTTTCCAACTTCATCCAGTTATGGTTCTTTTGCCTCGGTAAATTCTGATGGCAGCATACAATACGTTTTCTTACGACACCTGCTGTTGCAATTTTTAGATAAGAAGCATGCAAACATCTAAGTCATGAAATAGGAGCGAGCTATACTTTGGTAGCAAATATTTTCCCACGAAGGATCGATTCTCCCTCAACAAACTTTTTATATAATTTAAAATTCACTAAACATAATTAATCTTGCTTGCTACGTACAATTGCACAAAGCATACGTACAAATAAGACAAATCTTTATATCAAGTTCTAACTTATTTATTTAATTTCCAATTTTTACATGAAATAAACGTTTAAAATGTATACTCTATATTTATAATGTGTTACAGGGTATAAGTAATGTGCTTGAAATTTTATATCATAGAAAATTCACTGTCAAGTGTAAATTGAAATTAAAAATTACGAAGTTTTAGCAGGATATGGATTATAATAATTTATAAATAAAACAAATTCAGTCAACTGTGAATGTATTAACGGAGCTGAAGTTTTAAAGGTGCAGATAAAAATTTATTACTACGAGAGTTAAAAAGTTCATAAGTAAGGCGACGTCTTTATTAGTAATTAGGTATTTTAACGAATGATCAAAGTTTATACTTTTATGCGTTGAAGAAACGAATTTTTTAATCTTCTTTAGATATTGCATAAAGATAAATCTGCTAAAAAATTCTTCGTAATATTATGTTAACGAACATGAAATGGTCGCCGGTTTCTCTGTGATTTCCGCGAAGAATAATAGGGACAGAGAAATAATCAATATTCTTGAATAATGCACAAGATAATTTACTTTTTATAAAGAATTTTCAGCCCTTTAATTACAATATTTCTTCGTAAATTCTTAGTTAAAAGGAAGATCAAGAAAGTTTTACAGGTAATCTACCCTTTAAGAATAACTGACAACGCCTGTAGCAATTTCTCCTCGTAATTCCAACAAATTTCAAGATAATTCATCCTATAAAAAAGAATACAGAATTTTTATACCACAATTTTCCATAGAAAAGAATCCATCGTTCTATACCTATTTGATAAGTGCTAAAACCGAAGAAACATTTTCTTAACGCTTTTCCCAACAATATAAAATCTCTAAAAGCTCCAAATATCCCATAATTCCTTGGAAAGCGTTTAAAACGTCGCTCAATATAATCTCCAATTTACCGCGGAATATTAGTCCAGGACTTAATTGCTACCGAAAAACACGATCACGTAAAAGAACATGGCGAAAAACGTGGCGTCCGAGCGTATTAACGCGAGCCGGGTTATCCAACGGGGTGCATTCGTCGTAGGCAGTTTTTACGTGTCACGAATGAGACTTCCTCCGCTTGGCAAGGCTGGTATCGTACAAAGAAGATGGCAGGCCTGACGACGACAACAACCTACCAGTATGACGACTCGACGCGACGCAACGTCGCGGTTATTACACCGAGAGTCAACGATTTCCTGGCATTACGGCGTCGCGTCGTCCCCGTGAAATCCACGGGGAAATGCGCCAACAGCCGTTGTACGTCGTTCGATACGCGGTCACGCCGGTCACCTCCCTATGGTGTCTCTTCGACACATGCTGTTCCTTCATTCTCATCCACCGTTTCCACCGCCTTCGTGTGAACAATGTGTGTAATTAACATTATAATTTACATACTTTTCGCAAGTATACTTTTCATGGCATTAATTTTTTATTTACATCTAATTTCGCTTTGTATAAAATTTGCAATTACAAGGCGTCCTGTTCTATGACTCGTTTGTAATTTTATAGGAAAATTTATTAGATTCAATTCGAACCACTATTATACTTAATCGATAATGTCGTATGTGATACGAAAATGGTAAGGGGTCAGGTGATCGTCAAAAAGTGGAGCACAAAAAAGCATTGCATGCCAGGTTCATTTTTCGTTGACGACGTCGAGGCAGCAAATGTAAATCGAGGACGCGTTCATAGCTGAGCTTTGAAAAACAGCGCGTGTAATCGTGGCTGACTACCATTGGGAGGAGAAAGCAACCCTTTAAGGCTTCTCGATGCTGAATTTTTAATCGCGTGTCGCTCGCATAATCGCGCGCCCTCCTATGAATATGTTAAGCTGGACGAAAGCTCGAACGAAAGCCACGCGGATTTAATTAACACTGGCTGATGAACGACATACGAGTAACGGAATTGAGTCGCTGGTCGCGAAAAGGCAATTAGCACGTTGCTACCCCGTAGAATATTCATTTTATATGATTTTCGCTTTTCAGTAAGGCAACTTGTCGTTTGGACAAGGTTTTTTCTATAAGGTTTTTATTAGGTGGGAAAGCTTTTACTTGATTGTATTCGATTTGTTTGAGAAGAGGCAACGTATTTTTAGAGACTTACTATTAATTTATGGAGTGGCGGTTATGTAGCATTTCTTTTGATAATCCTTTCCCATTCATCGTCTAAGTTCTCATCTTTCCTGGTAATAAATTTTTTCAAGCAATTTTCGCAGATCCCTTTAGCATTAAATTTCTCATTATTAAAAACATTTTACTGGGACCATCTTTATGGAGAAAGTTGGTAAGTTGGGAATTAATTGAATAGAAAAAAAAGTGAAATAATAATTTACAACTTCTTATCATTGATTTCCACGTTAAAAATTATTATGATTGTGTTACTATAATGAACCTGTTTTGTAGCAGTAGAGTGACATGATAATAAAATACACAATGGTATAATTATAAATAAACAAAGTATGAATTATAAAAGGTACAAATACATAGAATTATTTATCTACTAATGAAAGTTACTTGTTTTATTATAAGGGAAATTTAACATCGGTGATGAGCGTACGAGAATAGTTGACAATGAGTTTGTTAGGATAATATGATGTAAAGTACGACGTACCTTCTGTATTATTTAGGTTAAGATGCTTTTACCGTAATAGAACACGAAGGAAGAGAATACAATTTACATTATTGCAGTCTACAAAAAGATTATACGAGAAAATAGTCCTTGCGTTCTGTCATTTTTATTTTTCTAAGAAATTAAACTATACAGTTATAATGTCACCCTAAGTATTTTTAAAGACTTCCCGTTTGGCATTAAATTTTACTTTATAAACTGTTATACACCTACGAAATGGCGAGAAATATTGCAAAACACATTTTATGCTTGCAATATCACTCGACATTTGTCATCCATTTATGCTGTTCGAACTCCAATGCATGTCATGACACTGAAAATAAAAATTTATGTGTGACGTTGCTGTCCATTGTAAATTTAAAAGGAATTTCTTCATCAGTTTCTCAAGAATTGGTAGAGAAATATTTTCTACTTGAGAAATTTATTTCCTAAATTAAAACAAAATAAAAGCTCTAAAAGTACGACAGTAAAGATTTCGCTAATTGTAATAAACATGTAAGAATCAATAAAAAGATATTACACTGAAAAACTTCGTTTTTTTTTTTTAAATCTTCCTTCCTAATTTTTCAGGAATTAATAGAAAACTATTATTAGAATCTATGTTAAAGAAGTAAATAAAGATGATAAATCCCGAATAATTTTCCATTGCCGATATCCAATGAACCTTTAAAGCTTAACTATTTCTAATAAATATCCCAGGATTAATAACGAAATATCAGATTTCAAGTGCAACCCGATCCTCCAATTAATACTCCGCAACTCAAGTTAATGTACCAACGGCGTATTTCGTTCCTCCCGCGACACTTTACCGTGAATTCCCACTAAGAAATCGAATGAATCGTTCGAGAACATGATTTAAAAAAAAGATAAAACTAAATCTTTTCATAATATGTCTAATTAAATTCGCGAATAAACATTTCCTTATAAATACTTTCGCCTTCGCATTTAATTTTCACCGTATAAAGTAATGATAAAATAAATATCTTTTATTCATCTTGTCACAGAAATCACTAACTTCGCAGTAAAATTTCGCAACATTTTCTTTCAATAAAAATTACATTTTCATATAGCGTACAAGACATTTACGTGTGACCGTATGCTAAAATCATTCAAAACCACTAATAGAATTTCACGTATGGCGAACATACAAATTCATCAACGAGAGATTCATCAAAGAATCGCGTTCGATTCACCGAATGCGTACGTTTATAGCGATTCACGTGGAACAGCGCGGGACTTCAATGGAAATTATACTTTATAATGGATACTAAACGAGGGAGGTATCCGGCATGCCTTGCCGGAAGATAAACGATTCAAGAAGAAACGTAGGAAATATTTGGCCACCGTCCTCCTTCGACCAGATTCAAGGGGCACGAAAATTGAATAATGGAAGGACGGGAGAGAAGTTTCATCGGTGCTTTCAGCCGAACGAATTTTTCAAGTCGTTTATTCGTAGCACCCTGACAATATTCTCCCGGTATTGCTGGAAGATGCTGTTTATCGATCGAATAATCGATAACCGTTGACTTATTGACAAATATATCGTTAACGCGGCAAGATAGCGTTATATCTATGGTACGTGAATTATTGGGAATTTTTGTTTAAGGTCGTCGTCGTATCCGAGAAGATGAATTTCTTGAAGTTAGAAAATAGTTATTTTTTTTTATCAATAATACAGAAACGCGTGAACATTGTTGCGTTCACTTTAAATTTTATAAGAGTTAGCAACTACCAAAACCCATTAGTTACCCAATTACTTGACACGACGAATCAGATCCGCAGATTAAAAAGACAATACCCTTTAGTAGAATCAAACATACTATAAACTCTTATAATCCAAGTTACAGTACCACGCCAAAATAATCTACTTATAATTCTCAATGAGAATTGATTGTAAAAAGTCTACCAAATAAAAATTAATTTTATTGCTGACGTGTGTTACACATATATGTGTTCTCGATAATGTTCGTTGAATTTATTCCACTTTTTGATATTATGTACGAATTAAAGAGTTTTGTATCAGTCCAGATTAGATTCAATTATGTTATCGCTTTGATTAAGAGGATAGTAAAAACACATATTTAATACGAAAACTATTTAAAGAGAACACTTTAGAAGTTTTCTTAGAAACTTTAAAAGAAAACTTTATAATTTCTCTCCTATAAAAAACGAAGAATCTCACTTGTCACGTTCTTCTACTGTACGATTTTTATATACGCTAGAACCGTGTGATCATTTTTAACTGTAAATATACGAAGTTACGTATTAAGTACGGAATAAGATTACTTTTGTTCTTTGTGAAATACTTTAATATACGCATATGTATCTTCGAAAATTGTACCATGGGTAGTTTCAAAGTTTCTGCAAAACTATATACAGTCCCAAAGTTTAAATATACTGAATCCGAACCTTAAGACGTGGTCTTAAGACGAAGTTCCAAGTAAACGCTGTAAATATAATTTCTAGCAAAACGTTGTATATTTAGTAGATATGCTTGAATACGGTAGGCAAATAATTCATATGAAAAAACTCCAAAAAGTAAATTCCATCTTTTATTCAATAAAGTTTCGTTTCCAGCCAGAATATATATATATATATAACAAGAATAATAAAACTTTAGTTCAAGCGGAAGCACATTTTATGCTACGCTGCTAACCCAGCTTTGTAAGATTCAGGTCAGAGTTAGATAAAGTTTAGACAAAAGATATTGGAAACGTTACTTTAAATAATAAATCCTATACAGTTCGAATACTACTTTAGATGGGAAATGAAATTTCAGTAACGTAAAATGAAACATTTTAATGTTGCCCATTTGTCAAATATTTTTCATTTCCTTCAGATGTTCGCTAATATCAGATTCTTCTAACTGATTTACATTTGTACATATTTCAAAGTGGTCGATTTTTCAAAAGTTATCCTGATCATAGTTATTAGCAACTCAGAGGCTTCCAACGATTATTCAGCCTCGTAACAACTTATCGTTTACTGTAATCAATAACCCAATTATCTCACGAATCATCGAATCGTTGCAACAGATTCGTGCAAAATCACCGCGGCGCTGATCGTCTAACGGTCATTAAAATGAACTCTCGGTTCGCGTGATCGATCACGAAGCGTGTGTCGAGCGGCCGGACAACCGCAAAGGTGAAATAAAATTCATCGACTTCCATGAGCCACGGGACTACATCAAAGCCAATGAGAGGGTGCACGGAGTCTAGTCGCAGAGGACGCAAGCCTGGCCAGGGGTGGCACGACTAAATGTAGCGTATAATTTAGACAGCAGCTGTGCTGCGCGACAAATATAATTCGACACATCAATCTGCGGCTTTTGGGGTCGAACTTTGCCTGGAAAAACGGCAGACGAAGTGTCAGATGTCGTGTCACACGGTGAAAATTCATACGACGAAGGAAAGTTAAAGTGAAAGAAAACACAGAAGGATTGTGTAGCGTTAGTAGTCGTTAGGTTCAGATACGTTAACCATTCTTTTCTTTCAGATTGTAAGATTCGGAAAAAATGTAGTCAGTCGTACTGTAACTAATTTTAAGAGATACAATTCTCAAACTCGATACCACCACACACATTAATAATCTCGGAAGAAAATTGGATTTTAATCGATGTTTTCCTTACGAAAAGAAAAAAGAGAAACCTGCGTCCCAACGAACCTACTAGGTATGTATTTCGAAAAATACATTGCGTTTTTAATGGTCGATTGATGTTATTATATTCTCTGTATTAGATATTTTTTGATAAGATTCGAGGAGAATTCTATGTATTTTTGCGAAATATTACTTGACAGATGTAATACTGCTTTTATTGTAGGTGAACATAAAATGCATTAAACAACGGGAGAAACTGATCATTATTTTTATTTTTCAACAAGACAAAAAGATCTTATATTTCCATAAAACATTTATCAAGAATGTACTTCACCTTATTCATATTTTGATCCTCAAAAAACATATTTTTTATGAACATTGAATACTCCATGTAATCCGATACTACTTCGCGTTTTGTGTTCGAAGTTATATATTTCAAAAAATCCAACAATATATTGCTTAGTTTTAAACAGTTTTATTTTTAGCTTTCGTGTTTTTCATCCAGATCCCAACAATGAATTGAAAAGGTTTCAACGTCCAGGAGAATTAGCGCGCCGCAGGTTTGAAAAACGTATTTGAGATCGATCCATGGTGATAAATAAGAAATTAAATATCGAGCCGAAGCTCCTGCGAGAGGGCCGTAATTTATAGGGAAAGTTTTGGTGCGAGAGAAAGTGCGATTGGGCGCTCTCGCGGGCGAAAATCGTAACGCGAGTAAAAAAAAAGAACCGGCGGGGGCTCAGTGAGAAAAAGTAAATCGAACTTCTGAAATAAATTCTCCTCGCGGCAGCCCATGCAACGTGGCTAAAGCGTTCATTTGGATCGTGGTAAGAAAAGGTTCGGGCGATTCTGTTGGAAACTTCTCGCCAAGCTTTTCAAACAATGCGAACGCAGTTATATCATCCAAAAGATTTTTAGGTTTCATCTCTTTTTTTTTTTCTTTTTTTCTAATCTTCAAACGAAATATTAAGCTATTGGAATACAATTGAAAGTTATAAAGCGTTGCAATTGTTTCTGATCTTTGGGTGAATTAATGATGAAGCAAGATGACCATTTTAGGACCGAATATTTTCTTGAAAATTATAAATAGGCGATCACTCTTTGCTTTTCTGAGAATAATAATTTATATTTATATTATAGCGTATAATTTATATACGCATTAAGATCAACTATTCGTGGAAGGCATATAAATAATTTGACAGGAAACTGCATGCCAAAATCAAATTACCATATAAATATAGACTCATAGGTTTCCCGCAATTTCCACTTGCTGATATTCAGCAAGTTGTTGAATTGCTAAATGGAACTGTAATACGGTAAGTTACTATATAAATTTACTATATTATATTTTACTATAGATATTGTTATGTGAATATGAATAAAGATGTAATTATTCGATAATACAGAAATAGATATAAATCTATATCTAAGGATATAAATCCTTTTCCATAGTTAATAAATATCGCAACTATCATTGCCAACTACATAGAATAACGAAACAGCAACACAAATATGAATAAAGACGTAATTTTCATCAGATTCGAGAGTCCTAGCAGAGATTTATGATCTCGTACGCCACATCGGTGTAAATACGCGCAAAGGGCCATCGAAACGGATCGATCGGAACGAAACAAGCGCACAGTGGCCGACACAGGTCACGCTATAGAATGGGCGCTGTGAAAGAAGAATAAAAAAAGAAAGAAAGAAACGAAAAGCGGGCACGTGGAATCGTTTGGTTCGTTATGGCAATAATTTTTCTGGCGTTGAAAGCAGAGTGTGAGTGTATACAAAACGCAGCTATGCGTCTGATATCGAGAACGTGACCAGCCTCGTCTTTCGAAGTCTAAACAACCGGTAAGAACCACTCACGCAGCACTTCAGCATCGATCCCCGTAGCAAAACCGATGACGCCATCCGCCGAACGTCCAGACTCGCTGCTTATCGTCCTTTCGATAAACTTTCCACGACGAATATTGCACGAAGCTCCTCTCGGCCCCTCTAACGTTTCAACCCGGCTAAACCAATAAAAATCGGCCTTGTCCGCCGTATGAAATAAGCACGCGAGCGATGATAGTTTGTTCTTGGAACACGAAGTGGATTAACGACGTTGTGGAAACTAACCACTCGTTATGTACTCCTGTGTCACCTAATAAATTACGGGGGTTTGTTTAACGTTAGGAGTACAGTGAAACCTTGGTTATCTGAACTGGCCATGACACACGCACAACGTCTCGATCGGATTTTTCGGTTGATTCCACGGTTAGATTTCACGTGTGAGATCATTCGTTTTAAGTTATTTCGTGAGTACTAATATTCAACGGAAATAGGAATTTTGGATTAACAATTGCAATACAAATGACCATATTCAAAAGAACAATTTTACTATTGCAATTTTTGTAATAAGATTTAATGCGAGGATGTATCAAACAAGGTACTTAAAGAAGTAAAAGAATCGTAACGAAAAGGAATTGGAAATGGAAGATTTCATTCGACTTTCGAATAAATGAAAAATTCGAATAATAAAAAATAAAGCAAAAGAATATAATAAAAGTAAATTGAAGGTAATGAAAAAAAGCAACACAAGAGAGTTTCATACCAAATAAAAAGAGCAATATAAAGGCAGCAAAAAAGTACAACAAATTTTGCACTAGAAAGAACAATACAAGAATACTGAAAGGAAGAATTCCACAACAATAAAAAGCTGGTACACAAGAGAAACGAAAAAAAGAGAGTTGAAACTATAGAAAAAAACTTACCAGATACACCGAAAAAAAGGATTTCAGAGAAACGAGTTTTAAAGGCAACAAAAAAATTCCGGTAGCATGAAAAGCACCATAAAAAGGACACCATAAAAGAAATGCCATAAAAAACACTAGGACAGGAGAAAAATACGACAAATGAAAATATGACGGACGAATTCTCGAGATATCCTACGATTCTAAAGAACATGTCCCGGGAAAGCTTTAGGTAAGATGGAGTGGTACTAAAATTCAAAAATGTACAACGATATATAGAAAGTATTCATTAAAGTGTACAGCAGTTCCTCTCAATAAGACAAACACATAAAATTCAGCAACTTGCAGATTTCTGTAACTGGCTATGTGCAGAAGAAGAGAGAATTAATAAGTATAATGAGTGGAAGATTGAAAATGATGAAAATTAGAGAAAGATGAAAAATGATAAAGAAATTTGTATGATACAATGAAAAATGCAGGTAATGCTCGTGAGATGTAAGATATAAATGGTTGGTAATTGGAGGGAAAGAAATTTGCTACGTTACCCAATAACAAAACCAACAGGAGTGTTTCCTGATTTTGCAGCATGACTATGAGTTTTGCTCTCGACTAATCTATTTTCCAGCGAAGCAATCACGTCTTCTATACAAAAGTTAATTAACAGAGGATGTTTCCTCTTTTTTTTCTCTTTTTTTAGAAGAAATAAATCGTATATTACGGTAATATCATACTTTAAAAAGGCTTAAATAAATCATAGTCGATCCAACTTTTCAATTAGATCTCCGACAATCTTTCCTAAGAATTAAACACAGGGATAATTACCCATTTGAGGATAATATATCACTAAGAAATAAAGTTAATCCATACGATTATTATTGGACTCGGAACTTTCCATCTCCCAAAAGACTCCTCTAATGGATCGAATGGTACGAATCCACTAATGAATAGTACTTCCTCTCGAATTTTGTTTATATGAGTTTTTAAAACGTACGCGATGACTATAAATCCTCAATCCTTATCCGTCTAATGAATGAACGCGAATGTTTACGTAAAGTCGTATCGAATGATTTCTTCCCAACATTGAGACATATGATTGCATATCATTTGCTTCAATATTTTGTGTTTGTATCGTTCCACTCTATATATCCCAGTTTTACCTGAAAATCTCACAAAAGCAAAAGAAAAATTCCAAACTGTTTACAAATAAAGTTGTTGGCAAATAAAATATCCAGACCCTAATATCGATCAACGAAGCCTATTTTATATATCGCCATTGATACCAGCGATATTTACGAGATAAACGCATTTGTTCCTCACGCGTTTCCCTTCAAAGTTCCCGCGAGACACGCGTGACAGATAGAACTCGGTCGAACAAAGTAGGAAAAGCGTTAGTACGAAATTAAGGGTCGTCTAGGGCTGTTCGATAAAGGGGAAACCGTACGGTCTCCTGAGGCGCATATACTTGGGGAAGATCCTCCTTGAATAGCATAAGAGTATACGAGCGTGTCTCATCGACACGAGGCACATCTTGTCGACTGCACCCTCGCATGCTTCCTCGTTCTTATTCTCTCTTTTCCTATTTCTCATGTATATTCCATACGCAGTTGCACGCACCCTATAAAAGGAAAACACGCTTCGCCCGTCTATTATACGACTTTTTCGTTCCGCAATAAAGACCATGGTACTCGTTATACGCGCATCTACGAATAGTCTTGTGCTATGTGTTCTGGTTGCTTAAAAATTTCAATATACTCGGATAAAGGAAATTCTTCGACGTGGCTCGAGTGCAGCCAGGGTATGTTTTTCAACCCTCCACCTCGTGATATTCGTTTGTGTCACTCATGATATACGTTTGTCATAAGCCTCTTCTTTTGTGAAGATTACCGTCTGCCTACTATGTTATGCGATCTTCGTAGAAGATTATGTTTTTCGTTTATTTCGTGATTGAGAGTTTGCTGGTTTTCTTTGTTTACTTCGTAGAACGTTGAAAAATAAGACGCTAAATGTTTGATGACTTTTTGTACAGTGAGAATCAAAATGAGTATACCCTTTATAGAAACCAGGTTCGTATAATATTGACTAACCTAATAGATAATACAGGCTTACTTGAAATATCTATGTTTTTTTTACTATTAATTTACATCCTTACGTATCTTATATCTTTTCAATCAATTTTCAATCTATGCTATATACACATATACGTGTAGGAGTTTTTGAAAGAATTTCAAATTTCCTCGAAATATATACATATATTCACTTTTGGCTCCCACTATATATATTGGAGTACAGTAGGTTTGATTGCACCCCACTGACCTCACTGAAGAAATAAAATAGTTAAACTCGAAGATGGTATCCCGCTGGGAGTACACATGTTATTTAGTAATTAAGTCAGAAAAATTTACCAAATGTCCAGCTGGAAAAATTGTAAAGTACAAATTAAATAATAAAAAAAAAAGTAGGTTTGATTATATTTCAGTTCGCCTTTTTAAAAGAATTTTACGAACAGATATCTTCGTCGAATTAAAAAAATGAATATTAAAGTGGAAAGACCTAAGCCAAAATTAGGAATTCTATTTTATATCGTCTCATAAATCTATAATAACTTAAACTCATTTAATCTTAAGAATCTCGTGCTATTTGAAACTCTTAACGTAACGCGAGTTCAAGGAACTCAGGCAGCTAGTGCGCGTCCGTATAAACGGTCCCACTTATCGCTCTGCAAGGCTTCTAAACGCGCATTCATCACGCACTTCTCTGAATCTGAAGCGATGTGACACATTTTCGATACACGCGTTCCATTTCAGTTTGCGTTCGGGAAAAAAAAATGTTTTGTCGCCGATTCATAAAAGCGTGCACAAAGACGACTTCATAAATGTTTAATGCGCGCGTTTAGCGTACCCCACGAATGCTTTCAGACGCCTAACTGAGTCATTTAGAATTGTATCGCGGGCTTCAATTTTCTATACACGTTCCTTTTCGTTCCATGTGACAAGACGAGGGAACGGATACATAGCGAATGGTACACTTAGCTGGATTTTGCGACCAATTTAGTCTCGCGTTGTCTATTATATAATTTGCTATATTAAATGTTGCCATACAAATTTTCTGTACGTCGATATATTCTTATTTAAAAAGTATTCTAAAGTAAAAGAATCTTATAGATGGCGAGCGACGTTTAACTGTAGTGGTAAGCGTAAATGTTACATATATGTTATATATATATAACATAATATATGTATATGTTGCTATTCTCATATATTCTCGTGAACGGGTGTTCCAAGTTAGATAGATATATATTACGAATCATTTTGATCCCCTTTCGATAGTTACTGCACCGAACATCCAAAACGAAGAATTCCTCCATTCTATCTCCAAAATTCTATGTTACAGCAGTCTCTTCCTCGATAAGAAAACGATACAAGAACCTCAAACTCTATCTTCTTCGACAAATTCCATCCGATATCTAAAACATTCGACTCTGCTCAGAAAACTTCACCAACCGTTTTAATTCCCAATCGAAAAGTCTCAGTACCATTAACCGTGCAGCAAACAAACCGACGAAACTTTAACGACGAAAAGCTGTACTTCTATCGTTTTATGTTTTTCAGAGGATGGTGTTTAACGAACACTCGAAAGATCGTCAATCCCGCCGAATTACATCGTTGTTTTACTCCTGGTCACGGAACTTTCTGCACCGCGGCGGTCGATTCGCTTTCGCGAACTTCTTCTCGAGCAATTAGCCTCGTTAAAGAGTCGGAAAGGGCGATGAAGATGCAAGGAATGCGAGGGAGTGACGATGGAAACCTGGCTTTGTTCTCGACTTGCGGTGGATAGGACGAGAAAAAGGTGCCAGCGACAAGACGGCTGGTGCCAACACAGAGAAGTAACGCGGCACAGGAGGGTACTCGCAATAAATAGCTTAATTTCCTTAATTAAAATCCCTCCGCTCAGGGTCCGGGATCCGTTCGATCGTGCGCCACCCGGAATTATTCAAGCCTCTGCAGGCTTGTGTTTCCTGTCCCATTCCTGGTCGACACAATGCTCGAACAATGGCTTTCCTGCGATCGAAACAACACGCCTATCTCTGTTTTCCGTCTATAATTGGGGATGGACGGTCGCCAATTGCCATTTCGAAGCGTTCCCAAGGTTTTCGATGTGTAAAAATTGGAATTATTTGAAATATGATCGGATAGTTGAGGATATTCGAAATGGTGAATCGAGTAAATTTTTTTGCAAATTTTAGTTCGAGTTTTTCAACCTTAGATACGTTCGATCTTAAAGAATTTTGTTCTTTCTATGTTGTCATATTTACCGAAGAAATACCCCTGCAGTTTGTTTCGCGATAAAAAGATGATTTATTATTTCTCATCTCGTCTCAAGTATAATTAATAGCTCAATTATGCTCTTCGTTATATTAACAATTGATCTAAAAAATCTGCAAACTTCCCGACCTCGAATACGTTCGAAAACGATCGAAAGTCTTTCAGAACGCATCACTGACTATGATTATTATTGCGTGCGAAAAGCCCGGCAGCTTTCAGAAGCACGCTTTCACCCACTGACACACCATACCCAATTCATCCTATACTTGAAGCACCCTTTTTTACAAGCAATTATGCGTTCAACGAGAGACACGGAAGCATAGAGAGCAAATGGTTCGTTAGAGAAGGGCGAAACAAGACGAAATGAGATGGATGGAACAAGACGGAGAAGGATGAAAGCGAGAAAGCAACGTAGGTAAGCACGACAGAGACGATGATGATTATTACAGAGTTAATGAGAGAGCAGTAATTGGTTGTGGCAAGCCGGCCACGCGGCTGACCAGCCACCGATCGTTCGCCACACGTTCACCGGTTCAACCCTGGCCACTGATCGTCACGTTGAATATTACAGAACAGCTATGGATGCGTGTGAGTGTTACGCGAGCGCACGTGTACACGCGTATTCGTACCGTCCATGTATCATGGGGTAATTGTCGGAAAATACGCTAGTTTAGCGACACCTCGGGCAGGTCAGGGACGCGTGTCAGCTGGCATTTATTAACGCAACCGGATTCCCGATTGCTACCGGCTTGCTTAATGGAACGCGGACCTGTCGATCGATCGCGTCTTTTAGGTCGTGAGAGGTACCAACAAGATTCGCTGGAAGAGCAATATCGACTGACGTAAAAAATGGCAACAGGATTAGAAATATCGATAACTTCTCGAAATTTAATTGTCTCCATTTTTTCCTTTTCAGAAATTTTGGGACTCACCTGACAGATTTATCGTGAAAGGTTACAGCGTGGTTCAGCGAACCAAAATTAAAGAATTCTATTTTCGGGGTTTATTTCCAGAAATTTGTAATTTCATTTCGGGACATTAAATCAAAGGAGTCAGTCAAGAAAAGTCAATTTTCAAGAAATTAGTTTGCAACAGAATCTCAAAATTGATGATTTTCTAAATCGGCTGTTCTTTCAGGAAATCGATGATGTTATCTTTTCTTACAGAATCTCTCTTTACATATATATTTTATATGTATATATAATTTCTTTCTGGTACTGGTTATATTACTGTATATTACCTTCATTCGATTGTTAGATGGTTATGAATGGCAATGAATCGTCTTGTGTATAGCTTTCATGCAAAGAACGATGCACAGGGGATCTACATGAAATGGTTATGGGGATATGAGGTTTGGTCATGCGAGAAGAATCGGAAGAACAGAAGAATTTAGGGATAACGATGAAATGGATGATAAGGAAATTGTGAACGTCGGTTCCTATTCATAATTCACCCCTCGAACTTCACGCTTCATCGATGGATGCGAAAGTTCATCCTGAGTCACAGTCACGCTTTTCCATCTAAAAATCTGTAGCTTTATTTCTACTCCAAAGTCATAAATTTATTAAGATAGAATCATCAAAAATGAAAATCTCATCATGAAAATAAAACAATAGAATTTTGATAGTCTTTCCACAACAAATATGTTATACACTTTTCAAAGGGAATAACAAACTGAAATGATTTATATATCAACAATTCTATTAATTCTAAGAATTAATTCTATTAATCAGCCCATACAAAATTTATATTATTTTTATACTATTTAGTTAATTCTGTACTTTTATACTGTTTGGTTAATTTTAATCTTATATTATTTTTCTTTGGCCATGGAGTAGGCGATATTTAGAACGGAATATGATCGCGAACGACGAGCGAACAGCTCGCGTATCACACCGACTGATTGCATTAAACTGTTCGGTCGCGTCCCTGACTGTACGCGACGAAATTAAAATCTCTGACGCGTGTCGCAAGGCTATAACAGACTTTTCGTGTGATCCTCAATTAACCGGATTAATGAGGGAACGGTAATTGGCTGTGGTGAGAGCCAGCGCGCCAGCCACTCGCGCTCTTCGGACCTGGACCGCACCCTTACAAAGCCGAATACGCACACGTCCCGTCTGCATGACGAACGACGCCGCCACTATTAATTTATTATCGCCAATTACGCGACTTACGCCACTTGCCAACTCCACCCACCGCACCTTTCATTAACATTATGCTATGTCAGTGAGAAGTGAAATCTGATTTGAGAGCTAATTGAGAGTTTTATCAGAGGTATGCAATTTGATATTAGGTGGTTCTTGCTTAAGAAACTTGTGCAATATCGTGCAGAATGGATGAAAATGGATCGAGTATAGACTGAGTTGATTATAGTAATTTCCGATATTCTAAGATGATGTTTGATAACAGAAAAGTATATATTCGGAAATATTGTGTCGAATAGATATAAAATATTGTGTAAGATGAATGGAATTAATTTTGGAATTCGAGAGTGGTGAGCAAATGTGTTTTTATTTTTATGATATATATGTACATGTAAGATGAATGAACGTGAGTAAAATGAATAGAGTCGAGTAGGCTAAGCTATTTCCTCGAATACCGTGTTTTAATATACACGCTTTATTATTGTATTCGAAGATTAACAAATTTTGGATGTAGAATTTTTAATGGAAATGTCTTCAATTCTTGGGATTAATTTCTCACTTTGGATTAATAATTTAATAAATTACCTGAACACCTCTGAAACTTTCAATTAAGGGAAATGTGGTTACGTTGTTAGTATGATCCAACATTCTGTTGAAACTTTTAATTAGAAGATATGGTCGCTTTTCGTTGTTAAGAGACGTTGATTACTGAAATAATTTTATCAAAGATTCTTATATTTCCACTAACAAATAGAATTCATTGTTTCGTATACTTCTTTCAGTTTACATTCTGCTATGATTTCGATTAAATTAGTTTACGAACAGAAATTCCAGTTTTATGAATTAATTTGTTCGTGTACACATGTAATTTGGAGTTACTGTTAATTGAAAACACGGCCGAGTACGAAACAGTGAGCAATTACGCTATACAGGTTTTACTATAATACGCACTGATAAGTGATACACGTTTAAGAAAACAGATATTGCAATGGTAACAACACATGTAATAATTTCTGGGCAATAATAGCTAGAAAATTACAAACACATTATGAAGCAACTCAATATGAAAGTGTCCAATAAGACAATTATTCATGTGTATTGGATAATTAAATCGTGTTATATTCAGCAATTGAAAAGTTAAGTAAGTAATACGGTAAATTATTATTAATATCTCTAACGATTATGTGATTGAGATTGTGAACGATTCAATATAGAAGAGTATATGTGTAAATTAAAAAATTGTAATACCTAATTCATAAAGAAAGGGATCTCACGATGTACCAAATTCAAATTCGATAATTATGTATTCAAATACCTAACTAATCATTCTAGAATTCAATTTAGATATTACTAAACCTTCTAGAAGATAACTTAAACAATGAATCAACTTGACAAATTAAACACTCATAATTTTCATAATATATTTAACTAAATTTTTTACTTTTGCTAAAAAATTTAGTGGTTTTAAACATAAACTACGTAACCCTGCCATCGAAGTATCCACAAATCCAATCTTCATCCATCATCCTCAAACCAACCATTCCACGACCGCGTCTCCATTCTTTTAAGGATATTTTAAAAACCTAGCAAACTGAGATTGATTCCACAAAAAATTTTCCTGATATAAAATACAAAATGGATAACCTTTTCACTTTACAATCTTCCAATTATCAAAGAACCCAGGAATCCAATCTTCACTCATCGTCCACAAATGCTACTGTCTGAGTTACTCTACGTGTTATATCTCTAAAATATCGTAAAAAGATCTAGTAAACCAAGATTGATCCTACCTAAAACTTTCTGAATTTTAACTAACATAATTTCCCCTGTTAATCCTCCCAAATATCAAAAAGTTGACTATCAAAAGATTATTCGATGTTCTCAATATTCTATTCACGTCTTTAGGAAAATTGCGAGGATCTCATAAATTGGACTACTTTTTACCTAAACTTTCCCTGATTTTAAAGAGAAACCCCATATCTTATTATCTTCTTATTACACCATTAAACGACCCGCCCCTAATAACTTCGGATCCCCCAAAAAATTGTAAATACGTAATAACCCTGTGACTAGCTTCTCCTCAAATTTCCTCAAATTATAGCACCGGACTTTCACTTTCAATCCGTCGTTTACTATCAAAAATTCATCCACCATCCTTAAACTCGCCATTCCATGGTCACGTCTCGACGGTATTCAGAAAATTCTCCTTAAAAAGCCAGTAAACTAGGATTGATTCGCGACATTAGCCCGATTTCGTCGGCGCAGGATATGAAGCGCGACGTTAAGACGATAATAGAATTTTCATGTAATCCTTAGTAATTCCCTTGCGGTCGCACAGGAACCCACGGACCGGGGGACCCTCGGCAAAAACCCCCGGGACACATAAGCGGGACCCGGGCCGATGCTCCGTTTCACCCCCTCTCTAGTCGCCTTTAAATCCCCTGGAGGGTTAATTGCTCGATGTTTTGACGCGCGAGTTATCCGCAAAGGGTTTTTGCGGCCAGCCGCGGATCCCGGCCTGGCCTGAACAATTTTGCACCGTGTTGTTTTGCAACGCGCCACAAGCCAACGTTACGGTCACCCACCGTTGGTGCACGCACGTCCAGAAACGTGGCACGGTTCATGGTGCATAATATGGACATCCTTGTACGGATCATCGTGATGGAGTATCTGCGTATGCGTGTAAATATGTTTCGCTTTTAGCAGGCAGTTGCGTTTTTGCAGGATTGTTTAGTGAGATTCACTTCGAGAGATAATATTATAGTTAGAAGATTATAGATTTATGGGTGGTATATGGATGAATTGTTTTTGATCGTTCTTCCAATATACGAGTATATTAGTAAAAATGAATTATTTTGGAGATCTGCACCTTTGTGATTGTTCTATGCTAATCATTTTCAGGGAATGCATGGTTAAGTTAGACGTTAGAATAGTTTTGTAAAAATTTCGTATTTTGTAATAAATACTCTTTAATATCCTCTTTACTTGGTTATTAATACTTTCAATATTTTTAGTATTTTCGTTTTTCTCCCTTTCATAGGTAATTGAAGCAAAATTTGGGGAGATATGTAATGAGATTCGTTTCAGCAGATAGTAGTTGCAGGGCAAAATAGATTAATTGGATAGGAATATTTCTCAGAAATGCATTGGCAGTTTGATAATGAGGTGCTTAATCCTAGTACTTATGAATAAGGTTGTACTTGATCCTGTCATTAGAACATATTTCAAACTAAAAACAGGAACAAAAGGTATATCAAGAATCGATTCGGGAGCGATAAAGCGGGCCATCTAGTAGAGCACACGTGTTCATCTGTCAGATGCTGGTTCCCATCGCGAAAGCTGCTTTCCATTCTTTCATTCGACACTATTGTCGAAATCTAGTTTAATCTATTGTGTCACCGGACAGGCAAACTGTCGACGGCTGTGCCGAGTGGCGTTAATAGACGAGCAATCGCGATTGTAGCGCAATGCGATGGTCGTATTATAGGCCGGTCTCGGCGAGATTGACCGGACAACCGTAACACCTATCGACCAATTATTCGCCGGATTATTGTTTCGCAACAGGCCGCGTAAGCGGCTTCCTCGATTACATACGCGCGTCACACGTATCGATTCCACACTCCCTTCCATCACCGTGGAATTATTATTACGACGTCACGACGAGCAAGCATGTGACGACCATTTATTCTATTTACAGTCTTCCCCGTGTGACGCATTTCATCCCCATTCCAACAGCTAAATGCTCTTCAATAATTTTATGTTGCTTCAAAAGCCACCCCTTCTTTGTCGTTCTTTAAATAACTCGCGTTCTTTAAATAAAAAAATATGCCATGGGAATCTGCTTTTATCGTTAGAACGTTTAGGTGCCACATTTTTAGAACATTTAGTTATCTATTACATCAATTTTGTTCAAATATTAAATCTTATACAATAATGAATTTATGAAACAGATTGTAAAGATCGATATAAGAAAATGTTACAAAATGAACTCAGTTCGAAATGCAGTGAATACCCATTGGGAATTCAACGTTCATTGTTTAAGAAGCTAAATAGCATTTATTTAACATGTATGTAGTACCATTTCAAAATCATCAAATCTCTTCACACAGCTTCAAACACCCCAAACCCTCCGAATGAATGCATCACAAAATTATCCTCACCATATTAACCTCGTGACGAACATTTACCACGACTCTTCCACCGTGTTTCACCCCCGAGTTGCCTAAAACGCGTGCACCGACGCGACACTAATCAAAAGCCACCCTTCCATCGCCAACTTAAAAGGACAACGCGATACAAATACACCAACAGAGCTTCTCCAACTGATTCACGCTAACGCTTCAAATCATCGATCCCTTGCAACATCCTTTAGCTAGGTGACCAGCTTTTCTCCCTTTGCAACTGTCGAATCTCGCGTGATTTCCGACTTCACGTGCCACTTTTCTCACCCGACAATCTGTAACCTTCCATAGAAGGGTGTTCTTCGTCATCGTAAGCGGAAAAACGGGGCAGAAGGTATACGTCGTGGCATCATCCCCTTACGTTTATAGAAGGGGGACGAAAGAACTGACCCTGGCTCTCAAAAGAGGACCGACTGCGCATAGGCACCGCATCGGGGGATGCAAGTGGCAGCGCGTAGCTACGCAGCGATGGCTCGTGCCTCTCCGCTTCTTATAATGTTTTTCCAGAATAAATGGGCTTTCCAGCGGGCGCGGTGCCGTCGTTGGTACAGCTTCTATGGGGTTTCGTCGCCATGGCAACCCCGTAACGCCATTAACCGGGCACAGGGTTTCTCTCCTGGCGAGGGTCTCCTGGCGCGTGGAAACGGTGACTCCCTCTTTCTTCTGTCTCTTTCTCTTTCTATGGTTCACCCCTGGGGTGCTTGCTCCTCCGAATCCTCGAGGACTTTTCGGGGAAGAAGGCTGCTGCGTGCGCGCTCGCGCCCCGGAAAGAGCGAAACCCCATAAAAATAAATAACTCGCGGTCCTGCGAACGTAAAGGTGATACGCGTACAACCACCAGCTTTTCCTTCGCGCGAGTACATTCCCGTTCACAAGTATTAGAACAGTTAGAAGAAACAGAGTAAAATCTGATGAAGCATTAGGAAAGTAATTTAACCTCACTTGAATAGCAAAGAATTTATATGCTCAATTATTTATTATATTAACAGGTATCGTTATTCGGTGACCCATTTTTAATCCCTATTACTAGATTGTATTCTATGAACTTTTGCACCTTTCAACCTTCTATAAATGCACACAATAAAGAGTAGTCTACTTATTATATGATAATAAGATAACAGATATGAATAACAGATATGAATAAGATAACTATCCTTGCTGTATATTAATCCTTTACAAATTTATGTTTGCAATAATGTGAAAATGCAAATAGTATTTGAAAATATTTTATATAACATACAATGTAGAAGTTCTCTATGATAAGTGTTGAAATACTTTCATGAGCCACTGTACGCGTACACTGATACTCGATTGGAGGAGGAGCGGAGAGGAAGAGAGAGAGGTAGTCGGCTTTAGGAGCAGGCGATAGCGTGCGTTACGGGACGAGTGCGTAAAATGAGAACACAGGGATAAAGGGGGTTGATGGGAGCGCCGTGGCGGCCGGACCGCACAGAGCTCGTAACCGGCCGCTGCAGCACGATACGATTCCTCGATACCGAGACGAGACCCGTGTGAATGTTCGAGATATCGAGATCGCTGCGAATTTCAACGCGTATCGATCCGCTTATTTTTTTATTGCGCAATAGCGGTCGTGACGAAGGCAAATGAGAGGCTGTATAGAAGCTCAGTTTCCTTTTTACGAGACCCGCCGCGGGTAATTAAAAGGGTAGTAAAAGAAAGATGTAACCCCCACTTGATTCGTAAGGTGATCGTTAGAGGATCTGGTGGTATCCAATGGCCTAGGATCGATTCTCGGAGTTTTAAGTATCGTCTGACTATCATTGGGTCATTTAATTTTCGGTAATTTCAGTTTGAAAGAACATGAAATTTGTTCATTATTTTTAACCTTCTCTACGTTTCCAAAATAGAATAAAGTTCGAAGACTGGATTAAAATTGAACCTTTTAATGAAGGGGAATATATTTAACATTTCGCTAGTCGAGTGACACAGCGTTAAGAACAGCGAGTTATTAAATATGTAATTAAGTTATAAGTGGATTTATTTAGTTTTTAATAAAACTAGTTTTAATCTGTAACTGCTTCAGCTCTACAAAAGTTGATAAAAGAAGAATTTCGTTCAATAGATGCTGGTTTTGTCTTTCAGCACTTATAATTTTGTCACAGTTACATAATTTTTATAACCTATGACAAATATACAACGACGATTACTTGAACGACATTTGTAAATAGCGAAGTGTATATAGCGAAATTATTTAAAAAAATGAAATAATACTTATACACATGATAATCGAATGAAGTAATGACATGAACATAATCGTAAAAGTATAATATAAAGATATAAAAAAATGACCCAGTCACTGTCGTTAATTTCCTGTTTTTGTGCGAGGATCATTTGGTATTGTTGCGATCGTCGTTCCTGCTCCAAGACATTTTTTCTGCTAATCCAATTTTGATTAATAGTAGATTCATTTACGTGGAAACTTCGCAGAAGACTTTCAATTAATTAATCAATACTTATGGCAAAGACTAATAGTCTTCTTCTTCTCGAATAATATCAAATCCCCAATAAATTCTACCACACATCGATAACAGAATTTTGTTTGCTAATTTTTGTATCAAATATCAATTTCAATCGATCCGAATCAATTTGGTTTAGTAATCTATTATTTGATTTTGAAACAGATAAAATTCAATGTGAAATTGATAGAAAATATTAAATATAAATGTTCTTCGTTGTATTACAATTGTAGATTTTTATTTAAATTTATAAAAGGAACAACATTTTCACATTCAGGCCTAAGCAATTTAAATAATTAGAATGAGATGCTACATTTGCAATTTTTCAAATTTCTCACTTAAAACGCAAAACTAATGTGGATACGATGTTCCTTAATTTTTATGTCGTTTCTGTAAAATCACGTCCGATAAAAAGTATTATAAAATTGCAATACCAAACATTGATACACGATATCGGGCACTATATCAACAAATTGAAATGACTCATTCGCGAAATGGTGTTTACGAAACACAGTCAGCAAGATTGCACACGAGATACCGAGCGTTATTCATAAGCAGTTAAATGGATCCAATTGCATTAGCTTAGCAGATATTCGCCGGCATTATTTGCGACCAGTTGAATGGAATCGGATGTGTTATCTCGATTTATTGAAGTAATTATCTTCTAAGAATAAAGAGGAAACAATATATTTCGACTTATAATTTTATATTTCATGTTCAAGGAAATATGAGTATATGATTTTTAATATCACGTTACTCCCTACTTAAGGTTTATATTAAGTATATTAATTAAAGTCGTATATTATTCCAATCGTCGTTTGTTATTCCAATTATACAAACAGAAAAACAAAATCAGATGCGAAAAACGCTGACGATCTTAAAATTACTATGAAAATTATCCCGCAATCGTTCTTCTGAAAATTGCTCTAAAACAATCAAACAAAACACACTCAATCATTGAATTTATGTTGATTCCTGTTTCTTCGCAGTGCTCATCAAGAACCGCATAAGAACAATCTTTAGCACCCTCTATAACCATATTCTCTTACTTCACGCCAGCCCTCGCCGAATTTACCTAACAACACCGGCACAATGTTGACCCCTTGTTTCTTAAAACCCCGCCGCCATTTGCCAGTGGCTCGGTGGAAATTGCACAGCAAGGATAACAATCCATACCTTCACCATCTAATTCAGCGTGCTCGGAGAGCCGCGCAATTATTTTCAAAAAACACTTCTCCATTCGTTGGGTTGCCTATTGTTGTTCCCTTAAATGGGAACAACGGGTAAAGAGAGGTTAGGACACGCCTAACCGTTTAATTTCGGGAAGCTGCGTGCGCTCGATCGTCTTCCTGGCGTAGAGAACATTTATTTCCGAGACTAGGTAGGGGAGAGGAAATCGATAGAACAATTACAAAAGTTTCGTATCCTTCGACGAGCTGCGTAATCCGGAACTCGAACTTCCAGCCGCACTTGCCAACCTTTCAATCCTTCGCTCAATAATCGCGTCAAGTGCTTCCGAACTGTTTCCGAGGTGACTTTTCAATTGGAGCGTGTTGGTCGTGTACTTTTCGGCTCGTTATGATTGATAATTGCTACGTTGTCTTTGGCCGAGGGCGACAAGAACTTAAGAACTCGAGGTTTGGCTTTGTAGATTGATTCTTCGTATATTCTTCAATGCGATATTAATACGGTGCTTCGATAATATTAATATGTAGCTCCAAAACGTTTGTGAGATCCATGTCAGCATGACTTACGAAGTTTTTGAAGATCATGAAGGTACAACGATATCTTTAGCTTGAATTTCCAAATAATTAAAGCGCTTAGACTTTTCAAAGTCTTTCAAAAGGGAATTTTTTTAGCTTGTGATAACAATTGTCTTTTATCAATTTAGAAATAGAAATTCAATAAGAGAACTTATTTTTTGTTAATTTAACATTAGTAATAGAAACTGTTTTTCGGATTATTTTACGAAGGAAAAACCTTTGACCAGCTTCTTTTTCACTGAGAACAAACACGTTTAGTGAATTAATAATTTATCGAATTACGAGATTGTGTGATCGCAACATCTGAAGATATTTTAGGGGTTAAAAAATAGCCAATGTCTTCGACTGTATTGAAAATAGCAGCGTATGTTGATACCGTTTATTATCTCTTTCATCTCTAAAAACATCTTCAGGAAAATATCAAAATTTAAAGAAAGCATTTTTGAAACGTGTAGTTTTGATAAAATTTGATAAAATAAAAGTAAGAAGAAGAGGAATGCCATTTTTTTACTTCCTACAATATCTTCCTCCTTTAATTGCGAGAAATCGAGCGGGGTTAATTTTAATCGAAGGTATTCGCGAAGGGGCAAGATGGAAAATGGAAGAGAATTGTTAGAGGTAAATGAAGGAGGCGAAAAGACTGAATATTTGGTGTGGTAAGTAGGTTAATGCGACTTTCACTCTGAATAATTAATTACCTAAAGAAACGAAGAGTTATGTCCATAATCAAAGTTTATTACCCAATTTTTTTCTTAAAATAAGTATTCTACGTAAAAACAATTAGATATGTTAAATGAGAAAAATGTTTTGATCCACTAGAGATAGAACAGTGAAATAATACGCGTAAATTGCGTAAACGTAATATCATTGAAATCTTATTTCTAGGTACAAAATTACAATAAAGAAATCATTCACCTTTTTGATGTAGAATGGGCAATTTTATAAAGTATGGTTTATAAGGAACGCATAAAAAACTAAACCTTCTTCATCTATTCTGAAAAAAGAAAAAAAAAATAGAAGAAGCCAGATTTTAATCGCATTAACTCTGAAATTACAATATCGTAAATAAACATCCATGAAGAATTGTACAAACTATTCCGAACAAATGATACGCTATTTGGTAATAAATAAATATTCAATAAAATGAACCAATTAAACTTGTTTCCATAAACCCCATAAAGTAACATCAACTTCCTAAAACGCACCAGCTAGTTTTCATCGACGTTATACCGGAACAATCACAAGAGTCCCAGTTTCTGAAAGTAACAGCGGAGCCAAGATCCACCCTCGGCTACAGCAGTTAAGTAGGTCGATGGGTGATAAATTCGATCTGTCCTCCATACGAAAACAACCCCCGAAATTCCAGCGGTTATCTGACTGCCCTTATCTTCCAGATAATCTCGTCGACGCATAAATCGCGAGGCCTATTCTCGTCTAATGGGGTGGTTGGACGCGTGACACCCTAGGAAACAAATTAAATAGCGTTTCGCGTATACCCCTACTCACGCACCCTACTCTTTCTTTCGTCGCTTACGTTCACGACGACTCTTCTTATTCATCACCCTATGACGCATCCGGGTCTTCGGTAAGGAAACGAGCCATGACTGGTTGTAGAACGACTAAGAGTATACTATCATACGATGATAGTATGTACTATGGCTAGAAAAAATATTTGCACACACTCTTAGTTCCCAATGGAGTGTAATTTTCATCAGGTTTTATACATAACATTTTCATAGTATCAAACTTTTCTATTTTTATGTCGCTAAAATTTATTATGTCCGCTTGGATTTAATTAATTAGAACGTAAATACTACAATAAATAGAATCATGTGAAAATACTTTTTGTAGCCACTGCACGTCCAGAATGTGATCTTATTCTTACAAACATTATACCATCGTGTGGAAGTAGTTTAATGTCACTTTCCTGTCGCAGTTTCTTCGGCTCGCTGCACGATTCGCGTGTACAGAATGTTGGAAGTTTTAAACTCACCCGAATATGGGGGTGGTTGCAGTTTCGAATTTAATGGGACGACTACAGCTAGCGCAACGTGCTTTAAACGGCCAATACCAGGCGAGAGGTGAGTGAAAACTGGCCTCCTGGTTCACGTTACGATATCCACCCGAGGTATTGGCTTTTAATTGGAAATCGTATCGACTTCACATCGTGTCGAAGTTATAAGTGGAAAAGGTGTGTTACGAGTATATAAACTGTACAAGGAGTAACAGATTTAAGAGATAGATTTATGAACAGATTTACGAGATAAGAAAAGTAAGAGGAAACACGAAGCAACAATAACAGCAATAACACATTTTAAGTTTTATTATATTTATATTAAACTATGTATATCACTAACGCAGAATAGCATCAATAGGCGAGCCAACTTAGAGTTTCCGAATGGAACGTTATTGCAGTACGAGAAAACTTTTGCTCGACTACTTCGAAGTGCAATTTAATACAATCGAGTCTCTTTACGGAGTAAAGACAATTCGGAAAGAGGTAGGATAGGCCGTAGAAGTATACCCTTGACAGATAAATGCGTAGAGGAGATATAGAGGATAATTTTGTTTCTTTTTCTTCTTTTTCTCTTAATGAAATGTTCAATTTGTTATGCCTGATTTCTATAGAACTGGAAATTTTGAATACAAGATTATATACTAAAGTACATTCATCTTAAAACTTGTCGTTTCTGAGATATTTGACTTTGTTCATCCTACTATTTTCGTTATGAGACATATTGCAAGATGCGCGTACGTAATACTTCAAATGCAATGAAATGGCGAAATAGCACTGTCTTTTGACACCATTTGACATTTTTACGTCGAATCGTCGTACGCCCGACACGCTATCCATTTTTACATCTTCGCTGCTCCTTCGCCGATTCTTTTCTATGTTGCAGTTCGACGTGCAACGTGCGGCTGACGTATGTACGTACATATATAGACAATGTACTATCGTTGTACGATCGACTGCTTTTCGGTCGGCTGGTCTTATCGTTGTGAAACATCCAACTAGGGTAAGGTATTCTTATCCAATCCAGAGAATTCGCAAACATGCTAAAGAAAAACGAGAAAAAGAAGAGTCATTGAATTACCCAGGTAGACCCAAGACGGGCATAGACGATGGCTCTCGTTCGATTGAATTTTAAACGGCTCGCGACAACGTTTCCTGGCCTGATAAACGAGTTTGACCCGGCCAATAAATTTCCACCAGGCTGCAGGTGTAGTCGAACGACCGCCAGAACGTCGCGGCAATTTGTGAACGAAACGTACGAGGCCAAGTTTCTCCACAGTCGACGCGAGCCTACCTTATGTTTTCTAGCACTCGCCTTCCTCGAATAATTCATATGTCGCGGAAGAATCCGTATTTCTCCGTTATTAACTCCTTGATGATTTGTTACGGTGTTTGTCTTTGGTACGTTTGTTATACTAACATCGATTGTTGGTACATTGCAATAGTATTTCACTTAGAAGCTACAATACACGTTATTCTCACGCCTGTTAGCTGTTGTTACAAATATACCACTAGCGATCTTTTTAGATGCTTTATCAATCCTTAAAGGTCGAAGAATTATACTATGACGATCTACGATCTCATTCAAATACAAGCACAATATGAAACTATTATTAGTATCAAATTATGTAAAATCAAAAAAGAAAAAAAAACAGCCAAAGAGATACTTCTAGAAACGATTCTAAGTCTTTATGGAAACTCAGAATTGTCGAGCACTGGTAAACTCGCTATTCGAGTTCAACGATCCGCATAACTTCGTGGGTCTAATCGCGCGAAGAGCTTAACCGCTTCTCGCTTTGATATCGAATCATCGTTACCGCGTGGAATGCCGGGTTCCCTTCGTCTTCACCCTAAGAATAGGATTCGGAAAGCAAAAGGAGGCCAGCCGTGATCTTTGCGAAATGTTATCGAATCACGGGAACCACTCTAACCGGATATCTGACGTCACATACGTCCTATACTTACTGGATATAAAATATCGACAAGGGTGGCCCTGTAATCACGGTACAATTGGCAAAATAGTAATTCTACATCTAAAAACAAATTATCAATGTATAACATGACTAAGTAGGATTATTTGCGGCACATAAGTTTCAACATCTTCAGATTCAATCTTGAATTTCGTACAGGATAATTAAACTTGTTGTTAAACGTCCATATTATGTGGTACAATTGGTCTTTAATACAATGACGCAAAAATGAAAAAATATAATGTATTTTAGGTCTAGCAAAAAAAAAAAAAAAAAAAAGGAAACAAGAGGAAATAGTTCGAATAATCATAGGATAAGGCTATTGGATTTATAAAAACTAATAAAACAACAGAATAAGTTTCGGGAATAAAGCAATTACTACATGTTAGATGAACAAACTTTCGATTTTGATGAGTCGAAGTTACATGCTCATAGATAACTATGTCAGAATTGAATTGAACGAATAGCTGTACAAGCTTTGCAGAGATAATTAGTAAATAAAGTAATTTCTTTCTTATCTTCGATATAAATAATACCATCAATCCCGTTCCCTAAAATATCCCTTCGAAATTGAAAATTAGGTCAGAAATCTGATCCCGAAAACCTTCAAAGTTCTATACCCAATGGCAACGTGTTATGCCACATAGACGAAGGCAGAAATTCGATGAAAATCTCCGCTACTAAATCTCTCTTACATCATCCCCCGAGGGTCCCGTGGAAAATCAATAGAAGTTGGCAACGGTGATTCTTCCGACGAGATCTTTCAACCTCCTTTTGTCACCAGCCAGCAGAAGGAACGTTCAAGACTAACCTTCAATGTCTTTTCGTCGCAAAGTCAGCCAAACAAAATTGTTCGATCCGTAGACTTTAAGCGAATGAGAAAGGTGGGCATCGAAGAGATGCAATTACTGCAGAGGACGACGTGGCGAGTTGATCGGGATCGCTGTCGTAAATTCCTTAGACAAACACCTGTTTGATCGATGTGGGGTGAAACGCAAGGTAAACGGGAGAGGACCGTTCGATCGGTTCCTTGCTCGATAAGGTGTACAAAGTTAGCCGAGGATCAGCTGGCTTAACCTTCCATTAGCGGGCTCGAACTCGACAAGCCGCGCACGTTGAAACACGGATTAAACCATGCCACCCTTCATACCACCCCTATTCCCTTCTCTTCCACCACTTTTCCACGCAGCTATAGAATCTAGCGCACGTGTCCACGTTCCAGACGTCCCGCTACGAAACTACGCTCTATGAACATAGTTCATTGTCATTCATAAGAATCCAGTCACTTTGATAGACTTGTAACAATATTATTTCAATTTGATCAGAGTGTACGAATTAATGATTCTAATTAATAATTCAAAATAACACGTACTGTTTCTTTGTGGAACTCTTAGACTATAAATCCAAATAGTTACCTATTTCTAATCCTAAGAGATTCTATCAGAGTGTATTCGAAAGGTTGTGATCAAACTTCAGGAATATATAGAACTCGACAAAACAAGCACGAAAATCTCAATGAACATGGATCCGATAAGTTAGAGACACAAACGATCCAGCCTCGATTTGAATGAAACTTTGTAAGCCCGAAGAACAACTGAAAGCAGCGGTAAAACAACATGAACAAGTTTTAAGGGATGAAACCACCCTCCAAAATACGATCCCTGATCGGAAACATTTCCAAATAAAAAGATGAAGAAAATGCTATATCTGGATCCATGTTTAGTAAGACATTTTACTTACTTTAACGAATAGTATGTGATCTTGAAGTTTGGTTCCAAGTTTTCGAAATATCTTGTACATTGCGGATCTGGAGGACAGTTCGTACTCAACGATGTCTTAACTCTATAAGCACATGTCTTGTCGACTCGCGAAGTCGGATTTTCTTTCATTTTTCGTCATGTCCACGGGTATCCAGTTACGTTGAACGACGTTCACCACCGCTGGCTGTGCCATCGTGGAAAATCCTTTCAGATGTTGTATCAGATATTCTTGAGTAGCGTATATGCATGTACGTGATCAACGGAGCAACGTAATCTAGGGTATCTGTTCCATGGCAAGCTGGATACAACGACAAAAGTGGAATTTTAGGGGAAATCCGATTCGGCGCTCGACGTTCTTCCGAATTTTACAAGGCCGCCTCCGTGACATGGCTGGCGCAGACGCGAGGATTTCCAGCCACGGGATCTTTGTTCTTCGGATGAACGTGATACCCTAGTGTTTGATCTGGATTTCGGCTATGGATAATGTTTCTTGCATAATGTTTACACAATAGAAAAGTAGGAGATCGAGAAATTAACACGTTCACGGTGGAAATATCTATTTATGTTTTCCGCAATGAATTGAGAGTATATAATTTAATTTTTTAAATTAAAGAAAACTGCGTTAGACTGATTGAGAAATATATTATATGTTTATTATAATTTCGATATTTGTCTAGTTCTGTTGCAGACAAAATATACCACATTTCATTCCTATATCATCTATATCGATTTTCTGATTATAAATATCCTACGTGTATGAATTAATACACTAAATTGCACTTTAAATTCATTTTTGCCTTAATTTTTTCACCCTAATACGACAAAGACTATGAATCTTCTATATATATTTTCCAGGTAACGTGTGCTTTTTAATTTCTATTCCCACTTTGCACAGACTACTCACGAACTGCAAACTAACGAAAGTACACGAATACTATCTCTCAAACTAGAGCTCAAAAGTAAGTGCTTAAAGACAGTTCTAAACCAACCTGAGAGAACACGAATCTCGGAAGAAATAATAAATCAAACGGATGCAAATTGTACGACAGTATCGACGTAGATTACAAGACAGGAAGTCCCGAGACGTATTACAGAGCGTTAGATCCTAGAAAATAATTCGTGCTCATTACTATGCTTCTCGAGGATACGATTCGAAT
The DNA here is from genome assembly GCF_000188095.3 of Bombus impatiens. NCBI lineage: Eukaryota > Metazoa > Arthropoda > Insecta > Hymenoptera > Apidae > Bombus > Bombus impatiens. The sequence continues at coordinate 799,771 of NT_176730.1, forward strand.
AATTCTACCGTCTAGACACTTCCTCGAAATTCGTTTCCTCCTGCACCGGAATTATTCACGAGACCGGATACTTTCGAGGAGCTTGGGAAAAATGTGTCGAAAGTTCAGCCCATCGAACAGCTTGATTAAAATGAAATTAGCGTGGGTCCGTCCCGCGAATCGATCGTGGGTATAGCAAGACCAATTACCTAATTATCCCCACAAGAACCTTCCCCATCGGTCGTGCTTCCTCCGCGACCTGATCTAATTATTATCGTTCCACAAACCCCTGTCGAGTGGACCAACTCGTAACAACCCTCGCGGCTGTCGCCTTTGTACTTCCGTCAGCCCTCTGTAAAAACAAACGTTCTACGCTTGAAACATCGACGTCAAGACCTTTGAGTATGTTCTTTTGGATCTTCAAGTCATTCTGATTGTTGAGTATTTTTTCTATCTTTTCGAAGTTAATTTATTCGCGGAATTTACTATGAGTTGAAACGAATAAAATAAACTTGAAGCTTATGCAATCCTAAGTAAATGTAGAAGAATATAAATTCGTGTAAAAAATTTTCGGGAAGTAATAATGAGCTGGATTAATACTTATGCATAGTGTGAACTTGAAAATTTGGCTACGCGCGACAGGAATGTATTTTATATGTGTAAAATCTTGAACAGTGTGGTATGGTAAAGGTGCAACAGAGTTCTAAATGAATCGACGAGTTTAAAGTTGTTAAAATATAATAATCGTAAAGCTGTATAATCTCTATACCATTGTTATTTATTATTAGAATATTTAATGAACTATTATTTAATTATTATTTTTCATCGTTTTCCCTACACGTTTTAGTTTTAATAATTTCAATGAAAAAAAGGTTGGATTTGTTAATTCAGATTAAATTTCTATTCAGCTTAATTTAGATTTTTTTTGGTTTATAATAAATTGTGACTCGAATTCCACCATTATCGTTATTCAGCGGCTCTATAAAATTTATAACGATGAAAGTGATCGAAGAAAATGCCTTATGCTTCCAAGGAAATCTATTTTTATTGGCTATTACTACAGCCACCGTTATACTGTTCGAAAAATGTCCAAATTATGTCTGGGAACTTCAACAATGTCTTCGTGCATTGCCTGACTTCGTTTTGTTTCTCTCAAATAAGACACTTTGATAATTCATTACAGACGTAACACGTTGCTTTAAAAGGAAGAATAGAAAGGTTGACGATAGCAGAGCACGCGTGGAAAACGAACGAGTGATTAATGAAGTATCCCGTGGAACGCAAGGTGTCGATCCTCTTTCATACTGGTAAATCCTTAGGGAAAGCTTCTGCTATCACGATAACAAAAAAGGAATCAATATCCACGGTGTTCCGTTATCGTAGAGTAGCGAGAGAACTACGGGGAAATTGATTGCTCTTTGCTTTGGCCTGTTTCGTAGCGATGGTTTTAAATGGGGGGGATGGGGACTGTGGTTCCGGGAATGAGTTGAAGATGATCGGGAACCTGCGCTGTGTAATGTGTGGCGAGAGGGTTCGAAGTTGTGCAGCTTCGTTTGCAAAAGGTTTTTCTTTTGGACGCCTGTTGGACGCGGTTTAAGTGGTACAAGTCAATGGTTCGTGCGGTAACTTTTAAGAGGGATATAGTGTTATGTATAGATAAATCTAATTCTTCTTACTGTATGTGGTTTCGATATAGAAAGTAAATTATGCATTAATAGTGATTTAGATATACTGAATAAGGATTATTGGAATACGTAATGAGGATTGTGTCCTATGAATACAGCTTGATCGCAGTGTAAGTAGTACAAATCAATGATTCTGAATTTTAAACTTCTACAGTAGTTAGATAACATATTCACGATTCCTCGGATTTCACGTTTGGAATAAATAATTATGAAATTTAAAATTTAATTTACTGTTATACGTATGCACATTTGTAACATAGTTTCAGTGTCAATATAGAGAACAGATTGTGTATTAAGAATGATTTCGATACGACGAATGAAGATAATGGAAATACACGACAAAGACTCTTCTTTTAAATGATAGCTTGAAGTTAGGATTAAGTAGTACGAGTCAATAATTGTTTAGCAAATTATAAAGCACATATTATGTTACATATACTGTTATTGTTTTGTTATACTTTTGTTACATTGTATTGATACAACGTGGAATCATTAATAATGATTTGGGAAGGATGATAAAGATAAATGAGATATGTGATGAAAGATTTCAAAGCTGCGTTGATCGTTTTATTAAAAGATTTTCTATTGGACACTATCAATTTAAGAGCAGTTTAAGTAGTATAGATCAAGGATTATTCACACAAACCTTAAAGCGGGTGTAATATTGTTATTGTGATTTTTTTGTTGATCATTGATTGTTTTGTTACGTGATTTTAATATGGTGCAAATGTATTAATAACGATTTAAGAACAATAAATGAAGAGAATTGTTTATAGAAGATACCTTCGTAGACGAGGTGTAAATGATACAAGTCTATTCAAGATTGTGCAGAAAAATATAAAAATGAATAATGTTATTACACATACTATTATTTTGGTTATACATAGAATTAACATATTATTATTACTCTCAACGCAATGGATAAAATGTACAGATAGAAATGTTGACATATTTTATAAATCCGCGTATCATCATATGGAAAAACTAATTTGTCTCGAAATAATATTTGTCACATACATATCAAATCATACATATCAAATAAACTAAATAAAATCATACAAAATACATAAATCACGATACCTAAGAATTCATGGAACAGCTTTATTTATCAGATAATATCTGAGAAACATAAATGAACAGACCAACTTATAACAATGAAATCATTTTCAATAATAACCTGCAATTCAAAGGAGTTCGAAGGATTAAATTACTTTGATAAATTTTTTACGTGAACTAAATGCAGCTGACATTAAATACAACGGCTGCATATATCAGGGTATTTAATAGGAAGATAACTCTAGCTCTTAGTTATAACGTAAGTCAGGCTTTATGTAAATTTTAGTATTAAAGCGGAGATCGTTCGACAGGATTTCATAAAATAATAGAGGAGAATTGGCCAACTAACGCGAACTATTAATCAGGGAAAGATAATTAATTTTTCGACGTACATAATAAACTCCCATTATAATAACGATTTAATCTATCCAAATAATCACACCTAATTATATAATAAACTTTTATTATTCACTTTTGCAAACTCTTGTTAACCTATTTCTGCATTATACTAAACACCCAAAATAATTATCGACCTCGTACACCGCCAATTTCCTCCACGACGTCGTCGAACGTTCCCTCCGATATTCGATTAATAATGAGGCCAATATATGCTAATTAGTGGCATCGTTACGTAAGGATCTTTCCATAACTCCAGTAAAAGCCTGTTCCAAGCTGCATCTAGCTGCGTGTGTATTACTCGCATCGTGAATCGAATTATCAGCTACCGTCTGTCGAATTAGCGATCCTACATATCAGCCACTATAGTAACAGTATGCATTCGATATAACGTAATCATGATGGAGAATCTCAAGTGTCGAAAGGATCGCGATTTCTCGTTGACAAGAGGAATTCGAGACATAACTAAGGATGTAAGCCTGTTGTTTCTTGCTCCGTTTTCGATCTCTCCACCATAATTCTAGCCACGTATGCCTAATTTACGCTTCCGCTGGTTTCAATATCCACACAATTCTTCGCGACTCATATGAAAGATTGCGAAATTACGGATTAAACTTGTTTAAAAGTACAAGTTAAACCATCGGATACATAATATTTGTAACAGATACAATGCTTTTAACAAATATGATAAATGCAATAACTTAGTTTTATGATGGTCCGTTTTTTTTGAAAAAATTGAACGGTGAAATAAAATGAAATATATACTCTCAAATATCCAGCGATCATTTGTTAAAAATGAACGTGCACGTTTCGCGTAACATAGATTCATTTTTATTTTCATTTGTGTATATCATACCACAAATATAGCTGCAGAGTCATATTTACGTACCATAAGCCATAAATAATAATAATAGAATAACATTGAAATATTTCTTTTCCGCAAACGAAAAGTGTTTCGATTTATAACAATATGAAAACTGTCTTCACACACGTACACGTATTTCCAAGGATACCATTAAGAAAACATTAATTAATAAACTGTATTTCCTACAAATTGAGAGAGAATCTAAATAAAATCTTCAATTTACGATTTTATCTTCTGGTCACAAACTTTTAAAAGTCTGCTTGTTCAACCGTATCGTATACGTGCCCAATCCTATGAATGGCCATGAAATTAAAGAGGAAACGAACGAAAGGCAAACGCGTGCACGGTCGATAGTTTTCGTAGCACCAACGAACGTGTTACGTCGCGAGGGTACACGTCGGTTTTGCGGCTGATTTTATGGCTGTCCCTGGGAACTTTACGAGCTGACCCCTGATCCTAAAACACACCGAATTACACCGTGGCCACGTTTCGTCCGATCCTGCCCCACCTCTTTTCCTACTTCTCGTCTACCCACGTTCCTACGAGTTCTCTCCGTGAAACGGTCTCGCGAAAAGAGACGAAAATTGAGAGCGGCTATCGATCCTCCCGGCTCCTTTGGACGCTTACCAACAAAGAGAGCACGAGTTCAAATGTACCAACGACACGACGCCACTGGAATCTTAACGATTTTTATTCGGTCCGACGTTTTGCCAACTTCGCTCTGGCTTCCCACGCTAAACTCCATCCGATTCTCTTTTACCTTTTTCCATCGAGTAGGAATTGCTTTATGAATCGATGATCATTTTACGTTCGGCATCAGAATTTGCAAATTATGAATTTGCCAATATATACGGAAGCATATCTTTTTCAATTCTTTCGTAGATTCCTTTAGATTTTTCTTTCTGACGATGTTAGTGGAAACTTTTAGTTTTATCAATCGGTGACCATTTTACGGTGACTTATCGTAGTTTAGAAATTACTGGACTTTGTGATAATATTTAGTTTAACGAGCGAAACATTTTTTAAAGACGTCGCTAAATTTGTAACGGCAGATCTCGCCCGAAACGCTCTTAAACATTCCTCGAACGTCTCAACTAGCTAATGAATCACAGTATCCCCTTTGTGAGTCTGGAGGCAGTCGATCGTCGATGACTCGACAAGCGCGCCGAATACATCGCCACGAGCTATAGTCCCGGAGATAATTTCTCTGTGCGATGTTGGAGGAACGCAACGACGAAGGATTAGACGTCGAGGAGGATCAGCAGAACGGAGAATAGGGTGTATCGTGAAACGAATCGGCCTCGAATTAGGCTAGCGCCGCGTGAATTGATTCTGAACGAGGGCCCGGATATCCTGCGTAATCCGACGACAGCTTACTTACCACCAACATAGAGACAGACAGACGGATATGTCTACTCGTGACGCAATCTAATTACCCTCGAGAATATTTTATGCTCGACACGTTTCTCATAAGGGGGGAATCGTGTCGGCCGTCTACTGATTACACGGGAACGTCAACTTTTCGTAGGGTCACCAGAGAAGTTGAGACACTTCCGTGACTTGCACTTTTTGGTTTTTATCTTAAGACGTTTGATGGTCATTGCATGTATAATGTCGTCTCTTATTTTACATTTTGAATTTCTGATACATCCATGCAATTATTTCTTGCACATGGATATTACTCAAATTTCTCCTCGGAATATCGCGAATATAACTTAAGAAGTCAATCATTCGGAAAGAGTGCATTCAATCAAGTTTTTGTAGTTAAAATTTCATTAAAAAAAAACGATATTGCATATGCTCTGACTTAATGTAATATAATATCTATTAATATTTAGTTCAATTATCTCCAAAAAAAATACGTTACATTCGTGATAATTAAACTTATCCTCTAAATCAACTTTACGACTTCAACTTAAAGAGGTCAGAAGCTTCATCAGTCAGAGATAGTCTTCTATCCGTCAATTAACCATCAATTGAACGATACATCTCTCAATTAAAACCCATCGTTTATCTATAAAATTTTTTCCCCGGAGCCAATATGTTTGTATTATAAAGAAATAGAGGGTCGATGGCTGGCTCATCACAAAGTTAGAAATAACGTTATCCTCCCCAGAGGATCTAGCTGGAATGATCAAGAAAGTTTGATCGAATTTCTCGCGGGAAACTGGAAAATGAGTTTCCGCGTTGGCCGACTATCGGCGAGAAGTATAACTGAAAATATCCCTAGCTTCCGATGGACCGCTCTGGGTCAGTTGTTGCGACCAGAACGACCACCTGATAGAACCAACGGTGAATGTATCCCGATACCGGATGAAAGAACCTCCAAGCCAGGGTAGCCACCGGGTATTGATTCCTTTTACCGGAACGTCGAACGGTATAAGTCGCCTTTTCGTGAAGAATTCTTTTGAGAAAAATATCGAGACATTGAACGATGATAAAGAGCTGCCTGGTTGGATTTATTTAGGATTTATTCAGGCTGCGATTTTTCGATAAACGATAAAAAAAAAACATGGCAAAATATTTCTGTTCGATTAGTTCGAAACAAACGTAGGAAAATGCTTCGGAAATTTCAGCAATGCGTAATTCTAATATTAGATTGTAACTTAATTTCTCGTTAAAATAAATGTCCTTTTATTGAAATATTCAAGCGAATGTGCTTTTATTTAGATATTAAAATATCAATTTGATTTTATTTAGATATTAAAGTAAATTAGTAGCCCCTTATTTAAAACGAAAATCAGCTTCTGGCTCAATTTAACACATACATTAATATGTGCATATGTAATATCGACTCCTCTATAAAGGGGATGCACCTATTAAAGTCAACGTATTGTGCTGTATCGGTCCATTTCCAAGAGTATTGTATTGCTGATAGCCGAAAAAAGATGTAAAAGATCAGTGTTTAAGGCTTTCGCAACTAAGGAATGCGGATTTCGTCATTAGTTGGTATTGACAAAAACCGCAATGACTTAGTTGCCAGCTCGAGCTGACCCGCCAGCCTAAAAAATTCGTATTTTCATTAACTTCGCCAAAAGGATGATAAATTGGTTCTTAAACAGATATTCCTCTCGTCTAGCAAATGCTCGACGAATATACTCGACGTATTACGTATCTTTACGTATCTTCGTACGTCTTTATGTATTTTATGTACATTTTTAAGCTCCATAGTAGTAGCTCCATTCTAAGAGTTGCGGATTTAATAGTTTTGAGGTGCCGATAAGGAGCCCGACGCTTTCTGTTGTCGTTGTCTACCGTCGAGGATCGCGAGCACGAGGCTGATGAACCGGGGACACTCGAGGATACTCGAAGACACTCAGGAATCCTTGGACTTACGATGCTCCATGGCACGTGGAAAGCGATAAAGGTTTTCTATAAAAAATAGAACGAGCTGGCTACTGAGTGGACAGGCTGGTGAACCCTCTGGTAAGGGGACTCAGAAGGGCAGTCAAAAAAGCTCAGCACTTACCCCAGTACTTTCGCGAGATCCAGATCGCCGATAGAGAAAACCAATTCTATCTAACACATGATAAACTTTTGCTTTTTAACAACGTAAATTTACCAACAAAAGTATATGTAAATATTGAATCGATGCACGTTTGTTATTAAGACAAACAATGTTTTTAATACTAAAATGTGACATTAAAATGTGAAATTCATTATTTTAGATGTATCTTGATTTAGTTTTAAAAACTAAGATAAATAATTCTTGCAATTGCGACGTTTGCTACGATATTCAATATGAAATTTACATTTCTTTTCGTTCAACAAGTAAATTTACAATTTTTGGTATCTATATCGTCGATCATATAAGTTGTTCAATTATTTTCATTTGTAGTAATTCAATTTACAAGAACAAAGCAAAATCAATACGATAACCGTAAAACTGTTTTATTTGAATGTTTTGTAAAATGGATCAGCCAGCCATAAAAGTTTATTTTCACGATAAAAATGTTACAATGCTTCTTATTTCTATATTTCTCATTGCATGTATATTTTTGACTATTTTAAAGTTATACGACGTCGGAGACGCTGTTCGGAAAGAAGTCAAGTTTAAACATCGAAGACGAGCGATGGAATGGGAAGCAGTTTGCAGGGTGCGAGCTGGAAGTTCTGTTTTCTTTTCCCGATATTCTCGACGTCGCGCGTCGCATCGCTCCATCGTCTTAAAATATACATTTTGTGGTGCATGAGTCAAGAAACGAAATGCTTCTTTTTCCTTCGAAAATAGTAACATTTTTTTAGAAAATACCATTTCGAGAAAGAAATCAAATTTTTCATTTTTCATTCTCAAATCTACGATTTCTTCCTAAACATCCTCGTTGTTCCAAAAATAAAGCGAAAGTTATTTTCACCTGTAATTTGATTAATTAAAATCAATTTAGAAAAGAAGCTTATATTTCTGCACTTGAGTTGCTTTTTATAAAACCTGGAGTAAAAGCTTTCTTCATACTATTTCCCCCAAAAGCTCACTCCATCTTGTAAAGTACACACTCTACACGGACGAGAATTCAGGAAAAAGAACCATCTCATTTCTTCTAGCATGCTCTTTCACTTTGCGATCAACAATAGAAGTACACTTTACAAAATTCGATACGAGTGTTGTGCAAGCGTCAACCTTTGGATTCGATAGCAAAGCATTACTCGTATCTTAAATGCCGTTATTCTTTTGTATGCTTATTCAGAAGTAGAATCTGCAAATGTCGAAATGTTGTTACTCGTTCGATAGTACTGTTCGATTTGCTTATTGGTTAAATTTGGTTTTTATATGACCTTTCTATTACTTGCCTAATGGGTTTTATATGACATTTCGATTAATTAATTTAATTAATTAGAGTAGTGCTAAGAAATGATTGAAAAATTCATATTTTTGAAACTGATAAAGTTATAGAAAGTAAAATATAGATTTTTGTTGGTTCAAATTGGTTGGAGTGCAAATTATTAGAGTATTCTATGCATAAAACGGTTCTTCCAGTATATTCGCGGATTATAACATCATTTACTAATTTTCACATTTTAATTGAATGAAAATAAATAATTATTTATAAATATTATCTTATAATCTTCGAATATAATTGATATATCATAATCTTATAATCTTAATTTTTCGTATTAAAAAAGAAATAAATGTTTTTTGCATTTGACGTAGCGGAAAGTTATTTTCAACGCAGCAAATTTTTGTTCTAGAAATTGCTTCCAATTTAATGCAAATAAAACATTTTCAGCTAATTCCAACCAATCGTCATCAAGCACAGGCATCGAATCGGTCGAATCGAGCAGATCGACCAGGCTCGGCGTGTGTCGTATTAAAATCAGAACGCAGAAAAAGTAATGCGTCCGGACCCTTTGACGGGCAAATTGAATCTCCAATCAACGAATACGTGCAAGTGCCGGCTTAAAGCCTAATCCAGAAACGAAGGCACGGCCCCGGGGCAAAATTCAATCGTCCTATCCCTCTCGTTGCTCTTGCAGCCGAATGTTCGTACGTGCGGCGACCGGTTGGCGTTTCTCGTTGCTGAAGAAGGATGTCACGCGTGTTTGCTCTCTCTGGAAAGTAGGAGAACGTACCTCGCGCTGAAAACGGCCACCCTTCCGAATATACAAGATCAGAAAGAAGATCGGTACGTGCGGTGCCTTCCGCAATCTGCATTACGTATTTCTTCGCGAATCGATGAGTTTCGTGATATATCACGGCCAATGTTTGCGGCGAGAGCAACGAAAAGGGGAAGAAAGAAAAAAGAAACCAGACATTGAAGAAAGAGGTGTATCAATTAAAGCGTGCACGTACTGCAATTCGCGTAAATATTCCAATTTTTCATGAATATATTACGTGCGTTACATGAAACATTTTGGAATTTCATTAACACCGTAATGGGACACGATAATTATGTTTGTATTAATATAACTTGAAGCAAATCTGAGAACGTACACCTTTATCTATAAATATTAGAATTATGGTTATGAAAGTAACTTCCATAACCGGAAAGAGGAACATAGAAAAATACATGGAGCTAATTAAAAGATTCGCGGCCAGGAAACGTGACGACAAACGAGCCCCGGTTAATTCGCGGTAGGCGTGCTCCATATTGAATTAATAACGCGGATCGAGTTGAACGTTTCGGGTACGGCCGCTAAAAGCGAGCCACGCTACGCGATCAAACTTTCATTCGCGATTAATGGCTTCCGAATTCGTCGGGCGTTATATCAGCCCCTTTTAGAAGCCGACGACGGTACAGGTGGTGCACGCAGCGGCACGTAAAACGTCGCATTATCGAATTAGGTAGACGACGCTACCCGTATCACTAGAAGGATACTCTTACACGGTATATACCGTAGACTGTAAATGTAAGTTCGTACGAATGAAGTCAGGGACATTTTATGGCTGAAAATAAGACGGAACTCGAGACAACAAAATTGCATCGAAGGGTTTATTTGTATGAAAACCGAGCTTGAAGACTTGTCAAGTACTGAACATTTTTGAGAATTCGTTGAGTATGTATGCATTAGATAAATCCTAGTAACGAGTAAACGTATTCCGAGTTGCACGGCTCGAAATAAAAATTACGTTGCGATACATATTATGTTTCTAAATATGTATGTAAGTACTTGAATTCAATATTTTGTACATTTCCATTCATCATTATTTATTCGTCTAATTATATTCTTACGATCTTATATCCACAATAATCATTTTTCTATATAACAAGTAATATTAATGGTACAAATTCTATGATATTTAAAACGTATAATATTTCTGTTCCTCTCAAACCATTGTTTCAAACGTTTTATTTCTTTTCGTATGTAAAATATCCTCTTACCAATTTTGTACTCTTCGTAGTCAGACACATATACATACACGTGACAAATATTAAGACTCGATTTTCCAAAAATCCAAGCCTTCAACGCAATATATATCGTTATCCTTAACTTTCCCCTTATTTCGAGCCACAGTATCTCCTCGACTTCTAAAATACAGGCTCACGGTATGTACTGTCTACGACCGTAGAAGATTCTCTTCTATCCAATTCTCTCTCCATCTCTCTCTTTGTCGCCGACGTTGGCACGAGCCTCCTTGTAAGTAGCTTTACCGCGCGCGCGACGAGTGTAGATCAAAGATCCCAGCTGCGAGCAGCCTTACAAGCACCTTAATGATTAAAACGCAGGCAGCTGCGTCGGTTGTCTTCTTCGTTTGCAGAAGCTTCGTTCGTGGAACGTAGAACCTCGCGTTGGTTGTTGGTCGCTTCTGTAGGCCTTCACCTATCCAACGGGAACGGACGAGCGAAACGAACCGGGACTCTGCCTATGACCTCTCATCGAACAGAGGGACCACCCTACTCGATACGCGGACAGATCAGAGGAAGCCCGTGCCCGTAAGTCCGTAATCTCTGTATCACGTCCTTTTCCATCCAGCAACCATCCGGCTCCGACTCTCGTTCTTCGTCTTTCCAAAATCGATTTTGGTCGGGTGCGGGGCCGCGCCCACACCACGACATACACCGAGTTCGACTGGAACTGACTGGAGAGGTAGAGGGGAACACAGTCGAGGGAAACAGAGGGAACACTGGCAACCGGGAGGGAAACACCCGGCTTGAGAGGGCGAGTTAGCCTCATTTAACCGAGAAGCTTCCCGGCATGTCGTCGTTGTGCGTACGATACGCTCTCTCTTTCCTTTCGTGGCCTTCTCGCGGCTTCTCCGAAGCACGGTGGGACAGGATGGACACGTGGTTACCCTGTCGAATAGTTGGGATTTTGATTCTGTTGTATTAATATTTTTAAGTACATATTTATTTATTTATTAGAGTAGCGACCATCCCTAAATAGATATTTTATTGTCTTTCAATTTGAAATGTCTTGGAAATTTTAGACTAAATAAGAACCTATAAAGTACGTTAAAAAGAGGTTATTTGACATCGCATATATCTGTAGCAGGTGATCAGTATCTCTTTAAAGCCGCTAATATTTCTATAAGCTAACTTCGAAGACGAAGAAGACGTTTGTAATCTTCATTTTTGATTTCTGTCTCTGTGCCAGCCATACGTTTTCTCATGACCTAGTCTTTTCCAGAATATGGCTGCGGATCTTGACTGTGGAAAACGCGGAGGAATCAACGCGAGGATCTATTTACTAGAGGAACATGGCGAAATAGTTCTTCTTCGAGCAGAAAAGCGAGATCGTGGATCTCAGCAGAACAGATTGGCAAAGTTGCTGCACAACTACGAGTTTGGACGCACCTTTTTGTAGGGAAACTTGCGTGCCTGACGTTGCGAATTCCGCTTTTTTGGAGAACAATCGCTTCACGATGCTTTAGTTATAGTGGCTTTTTTACGGTTTTCGAAATTAGCAAGAGAGTTTTCGTCGAAGAAGTAAAAGACTGACAGACAATTTTTTTAAATACAATGGAAGAACAATGTTTTAAAAGAACACACCGAAAATTTCATCATTTTTTCAACTCCTTTTTTTTCAATAAATTTCGTAAAAAAAGTTCGCGTATTTTCCTACGAGTGAATTACAATATATTTTTTTGAAGTCTGAAGAGTATATTTAATTAAGCAATGATCTGTGCGATTAATATTTTTTAAACGGCGGTGGAGCTTTTGATAATTTTACTACGTTTTTAATTAAGAATCGTCGAGTTTTTTATCGCGATGGTTGGTTTTAAACAGCGAAACAAGGACAAGCTTTTATAATACTATCCGGATATCGAAAATTTTGTAACCTTAATAAGAAATGATAATGTATCGTGGGCTAGATGACACCTGCTCTTCTGTTTGCAAATTTTTTAGGTATTGTTCCAATATATATAGGACAATCTACACTTTTGTTTGAATGTATGAAACCACTTGCTTAATTAATATACATCTCTGCAAATCATTAATGAATATCACGAAAGTTTATATATTTAGTTTGTACTTCTATAGATTGTATAATAATTGGAAGAAAAAAGCGACTCAATATTGATAATTCTTTTTTGGCACCTTTTGCACCATTTATTTTCGAATCATAGTTTTTATTGATGGAAGATTTATTAACTTGCACGAAGATATAAAATCATTGTTATCAATCAAAAATCATTGCTGATATGTAGGATTTCTTATTTCAGTTTCGTCCTGAAATTTTTCTAAAAGCATTAAACTTCTGTTTTTTGTTAACGCAAAAGCGAGATTCGATCTAAAAACTCGAGAACTGTAGAAAGGTTATATACATTATAATTAGTATATAATTTACCTCAGATATTCTGCATATTGTTATGTATTATCTACATTTTTGCATATTTAAAAATATAATGTATAAACCTCATGCTCTTAAGATACACGTTTCAAGAGAACTCAGTTGCGAAAAAAAGAAAGGGAAGAAAACGAGAATTTTCTTGAGAAAAGTAAACTAAAAGTTGCAGCTTGTTGTACTGGGTAAAGGATTTGCTTAATTCTTGGAATGGATACTTCCGTTGCCTCGTAGCAAAACATTCGCTTCGACTAATTAGTTTTCTTATTCGACCAAGCTATAGCGTTCTGTATTCGGAAACTACGCTAAATTTTAACTTCGCTTCCGAGAAAAATGCACTGCGCGATGGTTTAAAAGTAACAATACTACGAGTGATATGGAAAGATAACATTAACGTGATGATATTTCTTTTTATCTCGTGCTATTTTTATTATGGTAAAACAGCACCACGTACATCCAGTAAAACGATAAATTCACGGTTATGATAGAACGAGATTCGTTGACGAACACGTTGACTGCAGCGTCATCCATATTCGGATGACAGTTTTATTTGTTCGATTGTGCACGACGTTAATAAATGCTTTCAGCAAAATCTGGGACAGCCAATGATGCCTGGATGAAAATATCAGACTTATTGAAATCCAAGAAAATTGATGGAACTCGTATAAACTGCTGCGAAATATGTATTTTGTGAAAATGATTGTGTGCTTGAAAACTGGATTAACCTGAGGCCCATCCTTTTTTAAAATTGAGTTATTTGGAGATGCTAAACTGCTTTCAGTAGAATGTTAGAGCCAGACAGATCTTCTGTTCAACCAAAAATCATTTTATTCTACGAGCTACTTTTAATTAAAATACATTGAAAATATTGTCTAGTTACAATTTTGAAAAAATACTTTTCCAAAATTGTTTCTTAACCCTCCACTTCCTAACATTCTAGTAATTATTATCTAGTTTAATTTTTTACTTAGAATTACTTAGAATCTTTTGCTGTTCTAAAATTATGAAGTATGGTAACGGAATTATAATTTATAATAAAAATACAAAAAAATAGAATTTTACATGAATTTTCAAATATTTAATTGATATTGAAATCTATATCTTTTTGTATCAGTAGTCTGCCTTATAGGAATCGGAGGATTAAAACAATTTCTTTCTCTTCTCTTCCTTTTTTCTCCTTTCAACTCTTCTTTTTTCCATTTTCTTTCTCTTTACTTCAGCTTCTTTTTCTTTCAATTTGTCTCTTTCTTTTCTTACTGACTTCAATAAGCTTGCTCTCAGGTGCAGAATTCCTGATTATTAAAGTACACTTTGTACTTCTCAATATTGAACAAAGCTATATGCCAAATTAAAGCACAAAATTGTGTTTCTGTGAATCCTTTAATCAGTGTATGAAATAATTTCTATAAACCCTTTAATCAATCTATGAAATAATTTTTGCAGTTCTTAATCAGCTTGAGGATAAAAAAAAAAATAATTCAGAAGTAATATTTAAATATATCAATGTCAATCTTTATTAGTATCGAACTGTATTATTTCCCAAAATATTTTCCTATATTATCAAAGTAGATATCATTTTAATGCACTTCATAATTAATTAATTTTATCGAATATGTTCTTCAATCTCGTTGAGCTTTAATGTACTATCAGAGTTAATTGTACATAGCACAATCTGACCTAGCTGCCATGTTGAACACGATTGTTGATTAATGATGCGTGACAGGAGCACGTGTACGTTAAATAGGTGACAGCTGTAAAGCGGTCGCTAAATAGATCCAATATATATTACTCGTGAAACTGTAATATTCTCAGTTAAAATTTAAATTAAAATTTGTAACAAAAATTTGAGGATGAAAGAAACACATATTTCAACGACCTCTTTCTGGTTCAATAAAATGACAGAGTTTTATATAAATAGATGTTACGCGATTGAAAATATTCATAACTCCATATCTAAAAAAATTTATTGTGTTCCATTAACTATACTATCGTATTTCATTTCCGCACTTTTACAGGGTGTTCGGCCATATGTGTCAGGTAATTTAAGGGGTGATTCTTAAAGCCGAAATAAGATGAAAATAGGTGCATTTTCGACATTGTTTTCTTTTTTATTAAATTAAATAAAATATCAACTAAAATATCCCTGTACGCGAGCAAACGAAAAGAAGTCAGACTAAGCAACGGGGCGCATACTGACCCTCAAACCAAACAACACTTGGGCGGCAGCTTATGTCGTACAGATCGTAGAGAAGAAAACCACGATATTTAGGAATTATAAACGAGTAATAAGGAATTATAAACAAGTAACGACTTGACATAGCCCAGGCATATCCTCCGGTGACCCACGGCGTCCCACGTTGCTATTCAGAGTAGATCATCCAAAATCCTTTAGGCGGCTTTTGGTGACCCAAACTGGGCTGTTGCGTAGTTCTTGGCTTGGTATCGTTTTCCAAAGATTAATCAA
>NT_176731.1:0-96924 GCF_000188095.3 Bombus impatiens
AAGTACGTACGATTCGTATCGGTTATGTTAATCACATAATAGCTATGGATCGTGTCTGTGGGAATTTCTCGTTCCGAGTGCTTTTTACACTTAGCATTCGATTAAGCGTTAAATTCGATTTAAACGTAAGCATGCTCAACTAATGCTCTGTTCTATAAACACCATTGTAACACGAACTGTTCGAGATATCGTAAATTTGAAGCATCACAATGTAAATGTTAAATGTTAATGTATTTATATACAGGGTGCTTGGTAACTGGTGGTACAAGCGGAAAGGGGGTGATTCTACGCGAAAAAAGAAGTCGAAAATATAGAAAAAAAATTTTTTTTTTTTAATTTTTCCATCGAGACAACAACAATGAGATCCGTTATAACGAGACGCAATAAAGTGGACGCGTACCGAGCGAAAATTCAAAGTCGATTTTCTCGAAAACAAAGCCTCAAACCAAAAATTGTTATTCTATATTTTCGACTTCTTTTTTCGCGTAGAATCACCCCCTTTCCGCTTGTACCACCAGTTACCAACCACTCTGTACATTATGTTGAAAATTACAACGTGAGTTCGTGCTCGCCATCCATATGCAGATGCGTTGGTTATAAGAAATAGTAACTAGAAGATAATCCTAGTTACGATCGATAGATTTAATCGATAGGCTTAAGATGCTTTTTTTGTTTTTATCCCTAGTTTTTGTAAGCGCGTGCAATAAAGGTTTTTTGGCTCACAACGATCTGATAGATTTATCCATTCAATAGAATAATAACTATTGTGATCCTACCTTTGAGTATAGAAATAACAACATATTATATGTATTATATATAATTATTAAACAGTGGTTTGTTCATTTATGAAAAATTGAAAGGTGCATCAATTGTACGAAATGCACATAATATTCAAGAAAAGTAAACATAATATTTTGCGAATGAAGCAACTTTGAATGAAATGATTCTTAACTCTTTGCACTCAAAATTTTATTCCAATTTCGTTACCAGCAGCTCTCAACTTTAAGTGTTTTATTAAGCGTTTTATTTGAAACTTAATTTTTATTTATTTATTTATTTAAATTTTACAATTTGTCCAGTAGGACATTTGGTAAAATATTATAGCTTAGTGGTATAATAATATAACATGTGGATGGTTACCCCCAGCAGGGTTCCATCTTCAAAACTTATTTTAACTAAAAAATAAGACAATTGAAATAAATAAAGGAAGAAAGATATTCACTTAAATACCAGTTTAGTCACACTGTTGTTGTATTTTGTAATTTTTAAGCGTATGATATATCTTGAAACAATTTCCAGGATGCAACCCTGCTTCTCTCTCGCACGCTACACAAAAATAGTTGGAACTCGACAAAGGAGCTCCTGAGATAAAAACTGCTGTCGAGTCGCACTCGACATACGAGTGCAAAGGGTTGATATACAAAATGCTTGTTTTATTTTGAATTTGATAGTTGCAGTGGTCAATTTAAAAAAATGCAATGGGCAAATTTCGAAAAAAAATTCGATTGGACAATTTAGAAGGAATTCACTGTTACAAATTTATTTATCCCGATTTATATCGAAATACCATATTATGTGATCGAGGAAATTGCGATATCAGCTTCGAACGCTTTTAAATCACTGCGACGTATATGCGCGACGTACGAATTTCTCGTGCAACATGCACAGTTTCCAGCCTAGCAAAGGATGTCGGTACGATTATGTGGACCGTAATTAATTATCGTGGAATAATTAACACGTTTTAACAGCCGTCTCCGGATTGAAGCTTATCGATACCTGTCATCATTGCGCTAGCTAATAAAGAGAAGTGTCGTTATTCGAGTAATGTTTATGGAAAATATCTGTCCACTAATAAACTTATATCGAGCCCGCACTTTTCATGAAGTTTTCGCGTGAACTTTTCGTGTGAAGTATTCGTGAAGTTTAATGAGATTCATAGGAAGCGAAGGTTTATGGATATAGTTAATCTCTAGAGAGAATCTTGTGATTTTCATGTGGAAATTTCCCATAGTTAGATCCTCGTTTTCTAACTTTAAATTAATTAATCCTTAGCAAACCATTTACGATATCTGCTTTGTTGCTGTATTATTTCCCTCCTCGTCGTATTCCGTGATAAATTTAACTATAACAATTTTACATATTCATCAATTCCATAAATCAAAAGGCAATATTTTTTCAAGTTTGCCTTGATTTTTCCTCGTGAAGTAAGCTATCATTTGCTTTGAAGAAGTAGAAGATAATCACTTACCTGAGCCAACTTGTACAATGGAACTAGTGTCTTGAATAACATTTTATAAATCACACATTAACAAAACAAAGGAAATTCTATAAGTAAATTTTACAAACTCATAAAAGAATTGAATGAAAAATTATAAAATCGTGAAACGAAAGTATTGTAACTCGTAACTTGAAACTTGTCAATTTTTGAAGTTGCTCGTTATAAAATTACAAAAGAATAAAATACAAAGGAATAACAAAAGCACAAAAACAAAAGCTCTAGCTGGTCGATTTACAACATTCTCTAAGAAGTTCACGCTTAGCTTGTCGAATAATCGAAGCATCCAGTCAGAAATCGAATGATTCGACTCCATCTGTTCATCTCTAACGCCCCGATTATTCTACCAAAAGCTTGTCCTGATTTCTCTAAATCCTGCCATTTATTATTTCCAATATTTTCAGTGAAGTGTGCATTGACGATAAGCTGCGAGAAACTTTCCTGCATCCGTGGAAACGAAAGGGCAACGAGATTTAGTGACACGTTCGTAGGCAGAAATTGAGGAATTCACGCATAGACGTCGAGCTTGTTAATTCTCCGTTAGATATTCGAGCTAATCCAGGTGTAACGGTATAATTCGATCGACTAAGCAGCAGAATAGAGCCGTTGTCTGTGCTACATGGTCTGTTAATGCAATCATTGCCGGAATTTGAGCCACGATAAGTCGCGTCGCTTTAACGAGCTCTCAGAGTCGAGTAACGAAACTTCCGTTGGGATTTAAGTTGAGGATGTAACCTGGGCATCCTCTCACTAATAACGCTACTCCGATGTCATATTTCGTATCGCTTGACACCAGGTTCGATTGCATCGGGACCTCGTGTCCCGACTCCACGACGCGTTATATCGCGAAAGATTGCGTAATCGAACGTTATTGAGAAAGATATTGCCATCTCGTGTGAACATGGTGATGAAATTTCTGGATTTAATTTTCAACCCCTTCTCAACAACCCCTTGTGCTGTCCTTGGGATCATTCGTCATCATTTTAAATATGAATGAATTAGTCTTGGAACGACTGTGAAGCTGCTTTTACAGATAATACATCGAGAAGAAATAACTCGATGATACAATAAGTATCATGTGAAATAATTAATGTGATTAAAAAATTGGTGTTTCTTGAAGAAAGAATTTATACGTCTATCATAAATATGAGGCTGTCAAGAGCCAAATTAATCGACTCCAGCTTTTGTAAATTCCCTAATTTTGAGAACAGTGTTCTTAACACTTAGCCAACCGAATAGGGAGACCTTTTTGACTTTAGCAATGTGTTTTCTTTTTTGTTGTTATTGCCAGTTATTATTTACCTGGAATTGTTGCCAATTAATTGCACCAATTTTTCTACTTTTATAAAGTACAGTATATAATAAAATACACCAATTTAGTGGTGTTAGAATTAATTAGATGGTTACACTGTCAGTTATGACTAAATAAAGTTATCATCGAACGATAGCACACTGTTAAAAAATATTAAAATGCATTATGAATTTTTAATTTCACCTTTAAGTCGTGTCATTTACCTTTAGTTATCTTTAATGTTTTTAATTTTACCTATATCTTTTTATACTTTTAATGTATACTTTTAATTTGATATTTTGTATAAACAATATGTGAAATCGTCAAATAAAATCATTATCGTAAAATATAATTAACCATTTAAATAATTTGTACACTTCTTCGTTTTTTAAGTAGTAAACTTGGAAAAATGCGCGCTGGAAACGTATAGCTCGTCGTGGCGCGCGCGGTTGGCTAAGTGTTAACATAATTTTTCTCCTATTTTTTATGTTCTGAAAGTGTCTCGTATATATATAGATGTTGAGAGTATTTTGAAATCAAATAATTAAATTATTTTGAAAGTTCTATCTATTATGTAGATATAAAGGGGACAGAGTTGCTTAAGACATTACAATTACCAATTGTAAGGTATTTAATAAATATTGAAAAAATTGATCTACACTTCCCGAAAAACTTACTCAACTCACGATTTTGTCTTACGAGATCTTTTGCCAGATAGCAGACTTGTTTTTCAATTAGCTAATTATAATTCTTCTTCATCCATCGACATAATATAAATTATATTATTCTTAAAGAATTATTATGTAGATGTTATCTTGATCTATGATAAGTTACGTATCGCTAACGTACTTTAACACTAAAACTACCACACCAGTCAAATTGGCTGGTTTTACAATTTTATTTTAAAATTCCTACTTCATGTTATATTTTTTTCCGCAATG
Source organism: Bombus impatiens (assembly GCF_000188095.3). Taxonomy (NCBI): domain Eukaryota; kingdom Metazoa; phylum Arthropoda; class Insecta; order Hymenoptera; family Apidae; genus Bombus; species Bombus impatiens. The sequence continues at coordinate 4,508 of NT_176731.1, forward strand.
ATGTAATGACTTTTATCTTGTTTTTTATGTAGTCGAACTCAAAATAATTTTGCATCAAGGCTATTTATACCAATATCAGTCAAAATGACTGGTACTTGTAAAAGGGTCCTGCAATCTGTTTATCGAATCCCAATTAACCAATTTCCTCGTTTTCTACAACTTGCCACACGTTTTTCAAATTTTTACCGCGTATCATTCGATATGATGATATCAGCTATCAGAAAAATTCCCAATCGATCGCTAGAAATACCACAACAGTCAAAACGACTGGTTCTACAATTTTATAAATGTGTCAACCCTCGTTTAGGTCGATCATGGTCCCAGATGGATTAATAATACGAAAAATGTACTACATAACATGGAACTGCTTCTGTAAGAAAGTAATAAATCAATAAATATAAAAGTATTCTATTATCACGTATTTTTTCAAGACCAATCATTTAGACTGGTTTTGGTTTTCATTTTTATGAATCGATAGTTCTCTTTCTATTTCATCTTCTTCCTTCATATTGGTATGAGTGTTACACAGAGTTGCTTGGGATGTAATCAGCGGTCGAAGGTTATCGAAGGCGCTATTTCTCATTCAATCAATGAGCATTCTTGTCGGTGTAATAGCGTGACTTAAAGCTCGTTAGAAAGTTGTTCCTATCATGTTTGAGATTGTGTTGTGCGAAGTTTGATTGCTTCGAAAGTTCGTGTCCGGTTTAGGAAGCGCGTGTCTTGTGTGGCGCGTGTTCCAGCTTATTGTTAGTCAGGTAACGACAGTTTTAGAGAACTTTTCGATATTTTGGTGAATTGCATCTCAATTGATTCTTCCCTGTTTCGATTCCGGAACGCGTTTTTAAAAGAATCGAGCAGTTCCAACTCGTAATTGGAGAAAACGTAAAATGTCAAGTAGAAGCACGTATTTTGTCTGCAATTATCGTCGTATCGTCGCCAAAGGACAAGGTACAAAGACTCGGCAAGCACGTTCTTAATTATGGTGTAATGTCAAATGTAATGCTAGAAGACATGTTCCTCGTGAGACTTGACGAGCTGTAAACCGCAGTTTCCACTGTAGATAGAAGGAAGTATGCAACTCGTAACCGTAAACTTAGCATTAGAATTAGCATATAATCTTATAATATAACGAAACGTTTTTGCGTAAATTATTACTGACAATGAAAAATTTCGAAATTTTGTAGGTTTCAAAACAGTCAGAAATATCTACGCGTTTTCTTTTCAACTGCAGTAGCTCAAGTTTGAGGGATGAAAATTATGGGATGGAGATCAACTTTGTTTCTTTAAAATGGAATCATTTTTTCTCGAGATTCTTCATAGAAAATTATTCACCTACTTACGTCGAAAAACTATAAGTTTAATAGATATTTTAACTTTTAGTTGGAAAAAATTATCGTATGAAAGACAAGGAAAGACGTACGGCATTGCTTTTGTATATTTGTTTTCTTTGTCTTTCGTACAATAATTTTTCTAAATTAAAAGTTAAAATACCTACTAAACCTATAATTTGTAGACATTAATAAGTTAACAATTTTCTATGGAGAATCTGAAGCTACATCTGTTATGTGTGTTAAAACATATATGCGATTCCATTTTAAAAAACAAAGTTGAGCTTCGCATGACTTTTGACCTCCACCTACAGAAGAATTAATAACATCAAAATATGCTCCCCTTGAAGCAATTCAACTTTTATCGGAAACATTTTCCGATATAGTTAATAGTAACGAAAATATTTCAGCTTAAACTCTTAGGTGTCTCACCCTCTCCTCTATATGTGTGTGTTTTCGACGAATTTTCAATGTTGTTCGATGGAACGAACTTGTCGATCAATTCCCATAATAGAGCGTAATATAATAGAAGTGCTAGAGTAAGAGAAACAGATGTGAAGAATAAATAAATAAAATAAATAACAATGGAGCGTACCATTTCGCTAAAAACTACTTCATTTTTGTAGTATGTCAAAAGCTATTTAATTTTTATTTCAAGATTCTTCTCTATCTTTAAGCGTTTCCGAGTTTTAAGCTTTTTGAGAGTCAAAGTTCGAAGAATAGTTTCATCCCTCAAACGTGAGCTAACCGCAGTTAAAAAGAAAATACATAAGTAGGTATTTTTGGAGGTTTTCAAGCCTACAAAGTATTAAAATCTTTCCTTGTCAATAGTAATTTAAGTTAAGAACATATTATTAATATTAATTTAGATTAAACATATTCAAACTTGATTTTATTGAAAATGGGGCTCTTAATGAAAAAGTTCTATTCTACATTAATAATTTTGTTTTGCATGTGAAATTTCTTCCTATCCGTTTTTATCAATTACCTCGCCATACATTGTAAAATTCGCTTAATTTTACTATAAATTTTGTAAATGTTGAACCATTTCGATGGTCAAAGACTGTAAAATATGCGCCCTATAGTTTTCGAGACAAGTTCACGTTTGAAATTAAATGACCAACAAAATTACGAGTTACATCAAACGAAATTTCAGACCGAATACTTGTATTCATAGCATATGGGGTATGTTATCAAGCGTATAATGTAAATTGGTCAACAGCCCCGGAAGGAATGGTAATTTGAACGCGTCCAGGTAAATTAGGAGTTGGCGTTTTTGAAATTTCGCTTCTAGCCACGTAGCTAATTCATCGTGACCGTTAAGCGGCAAGAATCATAAGCTTTTCTCAACTCCAACTGGCTTCCCCGCCATTCTTATTTCTCATGCGTTTCCTACACCAGCATTTAGGCTCGACTTTGTATTTCTAATATTACGGCCCTTTAAAACCATCCTGTACAGTAAAAAACGCGTTTCTACGCTAGCGGAGCTTTGCATACGACCCACGCACATTAAATTTACACGTCGTGTTGTATTCATGAATTTTTGACTCTAAATTCTGACGCTAGTGGTTTTCACGATATATCGAGCTACTAAGTTAAAGCATGAAGAAGTGGCACTGATTGATATACTGACATGTAGCATCGTACGTAGCTTTCTTTCCATAGACCTTATGGCCTAGGGGCTGGACCATTTTCATGCAAGCCTGGCTCATGTCTCAGACGCTGATTCTTTTAGGTTCCTGTCTGTGCAGTCGTTTTTACATGTGTGGATTTATGTATTTGCTAGTGTATAAATAGGAACATTTTTTGTATTCATAAATTAATATTATTATTATTATCAATTTAATTTAATTTTACATTATATTATATTAATAATATAAATATTAGGTCGTCCGGAAAGTTTCTTTTGTTTTATAAGGAACTAATGGGTGCTCAATATTTTCCGTTTTATATTATTTTATTATTTTACCAAATGTCCTACTGGACAAATTGTAGAATTTAAATAAATAAAAAAAAAAGAAAAGAAAATATTATTTTATCGAATTATGTATGATCCACTTTGTTCTATCAAAATAAAGATCACAACGTTCGACGGATTAGGTTTCATGTTTGTCTAAAGATGCGTCGTTGTAAAAGACTGTAAAAGAAAGACACTTTTCGGACAACCTAATATTTATTAATGTAAATATTTCTATTATTAATATAATATTTCCAATTTTATATTAATAATATTTTATACTTTTGTATTTTATAAAAATTTATATCTGTTCAGAATTGTCGATCTTAATCACCAAAATAAATGTATAGCAACAGTTACACTACACTTAGAATGAATATCAAAATAGTTTCAGATTTATTTAATATGTGATTTACGAGCTATCGTCGATACAAATTTTGCACGCGTCTCACCATTTTCTTTGCCACACTATCAGCGGAACAGTTGCGTTCAGACGTTGTGCACCCACATACTCCCACACACTCATACTCATACTCATATGCGTGCGTCACTACTATGCAGCTAATCTAGTGTAGCACACAAAATTACACATGTCTCGATAATATCATATAATAATATTGATTATTAACTCCTTCCCGTCTTATTGAGTTCGACGAAACTCGGGCCCAAGCGGTAGACATCGACGCACTCTAAACACCAGACTGATGCTCGTAAACAGCAACTAACATTCAGTCACTGTCGTAACAGGCAAAAAAACAGTTCGCAAGCTCGGTTTGTTATGTTTACATTTGGCCCAAGTATCTGATCGCGAGTCAAACTCGCGATATTTATGTTTGGGCCAAAATCTTCATTGCGAGTCTGACTCGCTAACGTACGGGAAGGGGTTAATTAATATTGTTATTTATTTAATATTATTAATAATAATACTATCTCTAAATAGATTCGTAAAGCTGTAATGAATATTCAAAAAATACATTGTTTTTCCATTCTTTTTCTAATGACTGTTTTAAAGTTAATCTTCATTTCAGTATCATACGAATAATACGTTAAGCTATTACGCTTATAGGATTTCTTCGTTTCGCTTGCTTGGCGCAATGGGGCCATTCATAGTAGATATCCTCTAATTCAAAAGGTAATTTCAGTTTTTATAGAAGTATTTATAATTACATTTATGTGGTTGTTATTGTACGTGCAATTACTCGTTGAAGTTTACTACATGTTTAAATTTTACACAAATGCACAAATATTCGCCTTATTACGATAATAAAATATCCCAATAACAAGATACTCGTCCTAATAACCTTCCTAATATCGTAAAATTATCCGAATATCGAATTATCCGATATTCCGAATTATTCCGAGTGTTACTGTCCTACGTCTAAACGACAGTAAAATCATCGATAGTTTCGAGGCAATTAGGTCAGGGGGTCGCTTAACTTTTACGAACCCCTAAAATCCGTTGCGGAAGGCTCGATCAGATGGGAGGAGACGAGCGATGACCGAAATTTAAATGTCTGGGAAATCGAATCGACCGCAGATCCTCGTCGTAGATATCAACGAAACTGTTTCCGGTGCTTCCGGCGGAGTTACGTCTCTGCTACATCACGATATATCATAAGTTCGTATATTAAGCCGGATGCCCTACAGTTGATAGTATGTATATGTCAGGTTCACATTATGATTAGGGTTAGGGGCGTGAAACGAATCTTCATTTGGATTAGACATTATTGTTATGCAATAGAGGAGATATTTACTAGTGCAAATATGATTGTTACTTAATTTGACAAGTAACCGTGATAATTAGACACTCGAAATGCGAATGACAATGATCCTAGGTTCAATAACGAATCCGCGGTCAACGGGATAACAAAATGCGCTTTTTTCCAAGGTCCAAGTTGTACTCAACTTGCTTGTCTACGGTACAAGTATTACTGAACTAACTCTTTGTTAAAACGTAGAATATTCACCCAGCGTAAAGACGCTAATGAGACCTCACGAGAGAATGACTTTCCGTCACGATGATGCTGCAGAGGAAAATTATGATGGGGTATGTCTGAGGACACGTGATCGTCGGATTCGTCGAGGAAAGCCTTCGTTCGGAAAGTGAGGGAAATGGACGTTCCTGTTAATTGGTTAATTTCTATGTCGGTGGTTGAAGAAGGATGCTAACCACCCTTGAGAGAAAGCCGCGGGAAGCGTCGTTCGTGAGAAAAGCAGATTTCCCGTATCTTCCTGTAGTAGATGGTAGATTTAGGAACTGTTAAGATAAAGACTGTTTGTCCGTTTGAAGGACCTTAGTTAACTAAATTCTAAGATTCACAACGGGTCCTCAGGCTAGCTGAACATATACTGTGGAGATGCATCGACATTTGATAATCATCTTGCCCGAAGAATAGGGTCTGTGTGTGGCGAGCCACGGGACAGAAACCGTTGGAATGTTTACTGTCGCGTGCCGCCACAACTATTCCTTTTTAAGGAGAGCTATACAATTACTCCATACCTCTGTTAGGTAAAAACGTTCATCCCGTGACCGCGACTACGTTCAGCGACTAATTGTCACTTCGAGCCCAAGCTCACTATCACAAATCTCGGACAATTATAATCAGGCTAAATCATAAAGACTGAAGTATTGGGGATTTTCCCAAGAATTCCAAACGGAGGACCCCGGTGTCCTTTTATCTCCGACATATATATATCTTTTATGTCGTTGTATGATTTGCGTATACCGTGTGACATTTTTACAGCGACAGCTTTGCAGTTGAACGGTAAACCTGCATTGTCAGATTTGTGGAACATGTCCTTTAGAATCTTAGCTCATATTAGGAACTTGGAAGTCGCTTTTAATCGTTTTTATTAGAATCTTATTCTCACTTTTCCGTGTATTTCAGTTTCTCCACTGTTTTATGATCTCTTATGATCTCTGTTCTTATCATCTTATCGTTCCTCGCATTAAAAGTATTCTTTTTTCTACCTTTGAGTTGAGCTTCTCTTGTTGAAACTTTCCTGTATTGTTACTTTTCACCACTAGAAACACGTTCTTCTTGCATTACGGGATCTTCTTTTTCTCTTAATATTCTTATATCGTATTTTATAGTGTAACTGCCTTTTGTTTGGATTTGGCCCACTTTTTTTCTTCTATTACTCGAATCTTTCTTTTCTTACAAGATTGGATTTTCTTTTCCTTAGAATTCTCGTTAGATATTCTTCCTTCCTACTTATAGGAGGATTGCTTTCGCGAATGTAGAAATTTTTGTCAGTCCAACTTTCATCACGGTAAAGTGCACGTCAAGGAAGGTATCGTCGAAGGGAAAGCCCTGGGGTATAACAGATTATTTTCCACCACTGATTCGGCCAGCCACTGTCCACGGAAATAGTCGGAATCGGAAGCGAAGCCCCAGAGACGCCCACGATAGTCGAGTAATCGTCAGGCATGATTTTCAAGAAAGTGAACGCTTGTGACTACTGACTGACCACAGGATATAAATACGTCCATGACAAATACACAATGTTGACTGTGTCAGACGAAATAACTCGGTGGGTTTAGTTGATATCGTAGAATCGTTATATCTCATTCAGACATTCGTAAAGATAACAAATAATAAATGAATTTAGTTATTTATGGTTTTCGGAAATTCTAGTGGGCGTTCGAATTCAGATATTCGTATTCAGATAGAAGTGTGTAAATGAATTAAGGATCATGTTTTGTAGGATAGTGTAAGGTGTAATATCTAATTTGCAATAGCATTTCGTGCTGATATACATGTATATAGCTGACAAGAATTTTTAACAATTTAGATAACGTTTAAGATAATCACTTCTACAACAAAATATGAAAATACTTATGTAGATTATGTATTAATGTAAGCGTCGAATAAAAATTGTAGGTACATTGTAGTAGATCTATGTTAATATACAGGGTGGTTGGTAACTGGTGATACAAGCGGAAAGGGGGTGATTCTAGGCGAAAAAAGAAGTCGAAAATATAGAATAACAATTTTTCGTTTGAGGCTTTGTTTTCGAGAAAATCGACTTTGAATTTTCGCTCGGTACGCTTGCACTTTATCGCATCTCGTTATAACGGATCTCACTGTAGATCGTTGTCTCGATGGAATAATATAGAATAGAAAATATAGGAAATATAGAATAAAAATCTTTTTCTTAACTTTTTCTTTTTTAAATCTTTCCATCGAGACAACGATCTACAGTGAGATCCGTTATAACGAGATGCGATAAAGTGCAAGCGTACCGAGCGAAAATTCAAAGTCGATTTTCTCGAAAACAAAGCCTCAAACGAAAAATTGTTATTCTATATTTTCGACTTCTTTTTTCGCCTAGAATCACCCCCTTTCCGCTTGTATCACCAGTTACCAACCACCCTGTATATTAACATAGATCTACTACAATGTACCTACAATTTTTATTCGACGCTTACATTAATACATAATCTACATAAGTATTTTCATATTTTGTTGTAGAAGTGATTATCTTAAACGTTATCTAAATTGTTAAAAATTCTTGTCAACTATTATGGTTATACATATATATATAAATAAATAAAAAAGGTCATTTATCTATTTATCTATAATCATCTATATATATAGAAGAATTTGTTTATTTCATAAAAATCATCGGATGGAATAAAATAGAGAAATGTATTGTATATAGATGATCATAGATAAATAACTTTTTTTCTCTCATCTGATGATTTTTATGAAATGAACAAGTTCTTCTAGTACGAAGGAATAGATTGATAGGCAAACAAGTAAACGAAAAATAAATATCTAAGAACAGGGAGACCCGTTGAATTTCCTCGCTTCAGACAAACGTCGGAAAATCTAGGAAACATGGAGCGTGTCGAAAGTTCGCAACGAAGTTGTTGCGTTCGCGACACAGAGCACTGAGAAGTCACTATTATGTCGCGTATTCGTTAAAACTAGCAACTTTCAGAATCGCGATAATATTTCTGTGTATACGAAATTAACCTCGCAACAACGCTCGAAAGAATAAAACTCCGAATACGAAGTTTCTACCTCTCAACCTGTCCGAGATTCGGACAGCTACGTCGACGAAATTTTCTGTCGCTAATAACTAGATACGTAGAATTGCGGAAATGGAAGAACTGCCACTTTGTCTACTTGTGGGTTGCATAATTCGACGTGAAAAGGTCTCGTAGCCGCGTAGAAAATAAGTTGCGTAAAGGAGAATGTCATTGTTGTCGATGAAATCAGGTTTCTCGATTTGAATCGACGTTCGACTTCGTTTTCTTGGCAGTGTTGATTTCGCCCCAGCAGCTTTTCCTCCACTTTCCTGCGGTTATTTGTCACGTACGCTGTTGAAGCACTTTATTTTCATTGCCTCCAGCTCTCTGTTCGCATCCGGAAAAACGAGGTAAGAAAGCATAGCGCCTGTAGCTTATTAAGAATCTCAAGGCGTTCGATTACACATAGCTAGAACCATACACGTTGTGTTTTGCTGATTTTCACGAAACGGAGACTTTTTGTTTACTTTACTTCTTCTAAACTCGCCAAATGTGATATTTTTGATATTGTGCGGAAATATTTGTTTTCTGATACATTTGGCATATACAACGAATTCAGCGGGCGAAACTTGGTCTCCTTTAATTTTTAAATTCACTTATGAAGAATAAGTGTTAAGAATTCTTTAAGATAATGGAAGAAAAGAGCATTTTTCAGCTTGAGCAAGTCGCGTACTGGAAGTTTAGGGGTTAGATTAATTATATGCTTAATTAAGAATTAAGTAAGAGTAGGGCACATTTCATGGGTTAAATTATATGAGACAGAGTTATATCTTTAATTAAGAATTAAATTTACTTGGGAGTAGCATTTATTTAATATTTTGGAATTTCTGTATTGCGAAACTTAAACACGAGACTTTCTTTAAAAGATCAATAACATATAAAACAATTTACTAAAAAATATTACCTTTTACAAGAAGAAGAGCCATCGTTAGATGATATTTCTGAAGAGATTGTTTACTTCTGTATAGACTAATTGTGTTACTTTAAAAGGCAGACATTGTCCCGTATTTACATCGTTCAGTGTTATCATATTTAAACAATTCTCTTTGTTGTTGTTGTTTAGTCCGTGTCTTCCAGCTTTTGACGAACTTTCAGTCTTACATCTCTTATGTCTATTTCTCTCCTTATATGTCTACCTCCCCTCTTTTCCACTCTATTCTATTGCACTACCTTACGTATTCTACCTCTAAAAACTAAAACTAGAAACTACAAATTAGCAACTAATGACTAAAAACTATTGCAACTTTGGTCTTTAGCCTCCTTGCTGTGCATCCTTCCTGTCGTTTGCCCTTCTCTTCTCTATTATTGCTTTCAGTTCTGTTAAACCTTCTCCTGTCTCATTTAGCGTTTTCCCTATGTCCTTTGGTCCTCCCGTTATTTCACATTCTTCTATTACATGTCTCAGGTCTTCTTCTTTCCTTCTACATAGTCTGCATCTTTCTTCTCCCCCTTCTTTCCAATATTCCCTTGCTTTGGTCTCGTGTCCGCATCTGAATCTTGCCAGTATTCTTCTGTCCTTCCACTTCATCCTCCCTTCTAAGTACTTTGTAGGTAAATAGTATTTTAATTAAGATTGCTTAAATATTTAGAGACATAAGGAAACCGAGGATTAGGTCGTAGAAAATGGTCAAAATTATGTTCTTCTCACGATCAGACAGTCTATTTAAGACACTGTACGATATTTCATTTCAATCCTCAACCGCTCTTATACAAATTTCCCAATCAGTGGATATTTCTTTGTTTTTGGAAGCGAAAACTGTATCCATTTACATTTGAAGAATTAAGAAGACACACACAGTTATCCGTAAAAGAGTCGAGCAATTCTCAGACAGGAATGATCGATGCGAGCCTATTCCTAGAGGCAGGCTCAAATACCGTAGCTCATAATCTTTCAGAGAGCGTCGCAAACCTGATTAATATTTAACCGGAAACCACGACTGGCGTACCGCGGTCGAACGAATGATTAATCACAGCTAGATACCTCGTGGAACAATGCGCGCCGACGAAATTAATTAAAAGGACTACAAAGGGATTATAGAAACAGGTGTAATTAGCAACGGGAATTGTAAAAGGAAAATCTGGCGTCTTTCGTGGAAAAAGACGTTCTCTGATTCGCACATGACCATCTCTCCTTCGTAGCTTTTCTTATGGACCGCCACTTATCTTCGTGTGTTTCCTGCTCGTTCACTTTGAACACCCAGTACAGCTTTTGTCGCGTGAAACAATGAACCGCGTGATTGCACGCAGGAAACAAGTAAGTTTGTAAGTTAACAATAATATTCGAGCTACGTCATGAAGTTCTACGTGGACAGAAGATAGTTTATCAGTTCTAGTTTCTTAGTTTATTAACGTTTTAGTTATTTTTGAAACGAATAAGTATTTGTTAAATAGACTGCGGAATATTTCTGCATTTATGCGAAATTTATAAGAAGCAGAAATGTATAAAGTATAGTATCTAAATGTGTATAAATATCCGCAGTCTCTTGATTATTTATATACTTCGAAAATGTCCAGAGAAGATATTTCAATGAATATTAAATTGAATAATCCATCGAGCGTATCTGTTACTTTATCGAATGATGCAGACTTTAATTGAAGATGCTGTAGAATAAAGTCACCTAAAAGATACTTTGATAACGTATAAATCAGTGTCGTAATTCACTATTATCAATGTTATTATCTGCAACATCAATTACGAGCAACCATCTAGCCAGACCACCAGTATTTTACGTGGTCACGCAGCCAGAAACGATGAAAATTCATTTTGGACCAGGGCCAGGGCGTTAGACAACTGCGTACGCGGCTTCAACATTCACCTCCTTATAGCTCTCACGAGCACAATACCAGTGTACGCCCCTTTCGAATCAAGAGGACGTTCCATCGTTTGTTTTTCATGCCACGGAACCCTTCTCGAAGGGATGTTGGAAAATTGTAAAAATGGGACACAGGCACGACAAAATATCCGCTGCTATGATAAAGTTGCCGAATTGCGACGATACAAACACGGTCACATCGAATAACAAGTTTTATTAAATAGATGGCTAAATTAAATTAGCTATGGTACATATAGTAGCCCACGAAGGTATTTCTATATTTTCCATAGAAACTTCTATACCTACTTATATATTTATAATATGTGATTATATAAAATATTTGGAAATTTCATTAGTATTGGGTTGGCAACCAAGTAATCGCGGATTTCGTCATTAGGTAATGCCTATAGCGTTTTCAATTAAACTCTGCATCATTCGATAAAGTAACAGATACACTCGATGGATTGTCGAAATTAAGATTTATTGAAATATCTTTTTTTAGACATTTTCGAAGTGTATAAATAATCAAGATACTATATTTTATACATTTCTGCTTCTTATAAATTTCGCATAATTGCAGAAAAATTCTGCAGTCTATTTTGTCTATTTTGTCATTAGATGGTAATGACAAAATCAGCAATCACTTGGTTGCCAACCCAATACTATAACAAGACACGACTTTCGTCGTTATATCGATAAAATCAGAAATAAATTTGAGAACGTATGTAGAAAATGCAAGATATTTATTGCAAACATATATTTAATAAAATACAATGTGGAGATTCGGTAACTGACATTCAGATTCATTAATATAATGTAATTGATTATTGAAATACTTTTGTGATCTCTGCGAGACGTATACTTGACTTTTGTAGCTTCTATGTAGCTTCTGTGTATTTTCAGACTCGTTTGAAATTTCTCCAACATAATCATGATAGGCTTGTCTCGTTACAGTACTAATGAAATGTTAAAATGTTTTGTATGACGTACATAAAATATTCATTAAGTGTTTCTACGAGTATTCGAACACTATCATTAGCCACAGTACGTAACTTATGGCAAACATAGAAAAACGTACTCTAAAATATAAAACCATTAGAATGCGAGTTGTAGCAGCGATCCAACAATATTATTGTCGCACTGTGCTTGTCGGCAACTAACAGACGGTGCGGTTGACACGAGATACGTACTTGAAAAACGGTCTGTCGTAGCTGGTTGCTGCGTATGTACGTTTCGACGTGTTCGCGTCATCAGCCTCTCGTAGACGCAAATATTTCGTCAGTTCGTAAACGCGAGTTGCAAGATGACGTTTGCATACGACGTGCACGTCAAGCACGACGTGATTCCTCGATTTGATGCGCTCTAGTGCTGTTTACCATGCTCGATACAGCTTGATTCGCGCAACTTTCAGAGCCATTTACTCGCTCGTCGATCCTAGGAATTATTTGTTGCCAGAACATCCTGCCGTGTGTAGATAAAACTGTTTTATGTTTTTATTTCATCCTGCGTACTTCAACGTTAACTTTGAAGCTTGAGGAAGGATGCGCGTTTTATATAGATACAGATACACATATCCATATCGCGGAGATAAAGAATCAAAGGTCGATTGAAATAGTATCAATATTATTTCACATATTTATATCGCATGTTCACCTACACTTTGTAATTTGTCTGTTTCATGTAGAACGTCAATCGATGCTCTCTATCGTTAAAGTATTAGTACTTTATAGTACAGTTTCTATTGAAACGTTTTTGTTGTGAATATACACGGTTTATTTTTTCTCTTCGGCATCTTGCTTTTTTCTTTTTTTTTTTTAGCATTTTTGATGGTATTGTATGTAATATTCATAAACCACGATTATTAACATTTTCACGTTTCTTTATCTTCACGCGATATTTCGTTTATTTGTTCCATATGATACTTCTGTAGTATCGTAAATTACTATAATTAGTTTATTAATAATAAATGGATTAAACAGAAAACGATGGTTATTTAACATGAACTAATCGCAGCAACGGATTATAATTAAGACAACTAGATGATTAATTAACAACTCTCGTCACCACAGATTCAACTCTCTCTCAACAACGCTAACAACACTATCTCGACAACGCAATCCGCATTCTCTGGCTTCTCAACTCATACTGCTGTTAATTCGGTTATGTCCCTTAGCAACCCCTTGTCTTTTGTCTTAGCCTCATATCTTTTGTCTTAGCCTCATATCTTTTGTCTTAGCACCACCACGCACATGCTCAGCATGCGCTTGTTTATAATTCGCACGACACCCCCCAGACTCCTCGTTCACGATATTACACTTCGTTATATTGAGTTGGCAACTAAGTGATTGCGAATTTTCTCGATACCACCTAATGACAATATTATTTTAATAATAAGAAGAATTGAAATTCTAATAAAGTTTAATTACCATATAAAAAGTGGAACTTTAACATAATAATAACATAGAGATTGGGACTCTATCGATTTCTGAACGAAGTCAAACATTTCTATTGTGCATTTCAAGATCGAAATTTTAAGATTTTAGTCCGATGAATAAATTAAAATACAATGTACGACAATACTGACATTCTTGAGTTCCAGGAAATGCTTTATCCTCTTGCGAGACCTGCGATTCTACTACCGAAAACAAATGTTTAACAAAAAAAAAAGAATAATAGAACAGCAACCACTCGCGTTTGCGTTTACTGTACCATTTGTCATATCATTCTATTAAATCGTGTAATATAAAATATCGGATTTTCGCTGAAAAATCCGAGCCAAATTGTTCGACATAATAACGGCTGCGAGCGTTGAGCAGAGCCGAATATATAACGCTGGCGAAAGTATTAAAGTACTATTTCGTATACTTTCTAGAACATTGCGTTTGTGTGCTTTCTTACCAGAGCCAAACAACTTTCGTCTCTACACATTGCAATCTGATTACCATTAAAACTGCCAAAAACTTCTATTCGAATGGAAACGCAATTAATACACGTACGTATATGTACATACATCAGCTTGAGGCACAAAATAATCTTCGACACCATTGAACAGTAAATAATTTCACTGAACATGTGAAGAATATCAGTTTCTCTATTCGAACGAGCGATGCATCTGTGGCGGATCGGTACCAACAGGACGCCGACAGGTCGGAGGCATGAACACGGGTACCAACCGCCAACACCAGAGAGCTACTACGACGACAACGAGTCTGTCTGTCTCGCTAGCGGTCGAATATACGGTGTCACGATACAAATACCGCACCTAGCGAGACTGCATCTACGTCTGTTTCTTTTCAAATGCGAGATCCGCGTTGACTGAACCCAGACCTCTACCATTAAGTAAACGTAACATGCTCAAACATCAACTTGCAAACCAAGAATACGGACGATTGTTTTTCTCAGCCTGCGCATGAACGTGTCGTTGCACAGTGGCCAATTAGGCACATTCGAGTCTGTCCAATTAAACGGACAGTCGAGCCGCAGCCAAAGTGTACATCGTGTTGCGTCTCGCCATTCGGTAAACAATCGCAAAGGAGAATTATAAATCTCGTTAATTGCATATGTTGGAACGTCCGACTGGACAATATTTCACGAAACAGAGAAAATGATTTGCACGCAACAATAATCGTCCCGATATTCACAGGACGCCCGTGTTTTCCAGTTTTTCCGCGGGTTTAACGATTCCATGGAATTCGATATATTTATCAGCGAATGAAACGGAGAGAAAAGTTTGATGCGTTGTTACACAATACGTAATTGATGGCTGGATATAACGAGACACTTATTTCGCGTAGAAAAACGATAATTCATCGGAAATTCATCTCTGTCATTCAGGGGAAATCTGGATAAAATCGTGTATCGTATTTGGCGAACGGCATACAACACTGTGGGAGTAACAGTAAACTTCGTGTAAGTTATTTCTCATTGTTATTAACATTATTGTTATTAACATGAATCCGAATGGTTCGTTCTTAAGTTTCATATAGTTTCTTCTTATTTATCTGTAACATCAAACATCAATCAAAATCAAAATTTTGTACAATAAACCTCCGATTGTCAACGTTAATCGTAACACGCGTGATTCGAATAATTGAATAATTTTAAAGATTATTTTCATTTTCAGGTATTTTATGAAAAAAAAAAAAACATTATTAAATAGGAATATCTCGTGTAATCGTTAAAAATTCCGGCCTCGGGTTGGTATTTTCATGAATTCATTGTGTATGTACGTATGTGGAAAAGAGACAGAGACAACTATGTAGCGTGAAAAATCAGTAAAATGAAAAATTCTGTAAATCCACTTGATCGACGATAAAGGAGTAGCTTGGGGAATCGCGTTATGCAATCGCGAGATTCGCGCTCAACGATTTTATTCCGCGTTCCGTTGCGTGTATCAAGCGTTATGATCGTGTTATGATCGCATCAATGGTGAATCACGATGAGAGAAAATTTTTTTCCGATAGGTTCGTTACATGTGAAATTTTAGGTAAAATTGTTAGCATTCTAATTGTTATTCATATGAGGAAAAAAAGTTCTGACGGAGAACTTTGAATTTCACGCTTAAAGGAAGATCAAGGAGTGATCGTTAGTTTAATCGATTAACCAGTTAACAAATTGATAATATAATAGAATACTAATATTTAGAAAATGGTTTTATTTTTCTAATCGCGTCATTGTCTTTCTAACATAATACATTTTTATTTAACTCGTGAATTATTATCTCGCCCGATATTATTTTTATATTTCGCGGATATTATAAAGTTTACAATTTTATTTAAATATATCGTTCCTTTATCAAATCAGCGATACACAATTCTAACGTAACAATTTCATTTCCCGACTAATTAAGCGTATATATAGCTAATATTGGAAAATGTCAACGTATAATTTCCGTGTATTTCGACATAAACAGAACAGAACCGTGTTGTAAAATATCGAATATCAGTCAATGAACGTTTCATTGGAACACCGTTTCGCATTGTATTCTGTGCTTTCGTGTACAAGCGTACGCGTATCAGAACAATGGCACAAGAAGAACAATAATGGCAATGTTCGTGTAAGATGTGATGTCGATCGTGCGTAGAAGAGTTTAGACGTTTACTTACGTACACGGCTAAAATTGAGGGTAAATAGACCGCTAGAATATTTTTGGATCTAACGAAACAGAAGATCCGAATCGACTAGGGATCGCGTGAAACTACTTTCGGAAATGACGTTGTTTCATCTTCGTGAAATCGTGTTACACATTCGCCAACTTCGCGTTATTCTCCTCTCGCTCGTCTTATTATTTTCTTTCGATTAATTCGACAACGATGCTAATAGCAAAGAACATGATCGATAAAGTAACCTAATTTCCCTATAATACTGCAACTTTCCACATGTTCGACAACAAAACGATATTATACATTCTAAAAATTGTACGTAACACTGTCAATGAAATTCAAAGCAGTCGTGAAAAATTACAGTCGTTAAATGAAAGGGAAAAGATGGAATTTCCTTTCAGACATTTCTGGCGTAGGCAGGTCTTGTTGCTTCTATGTTCGAATGGTTGATCCTCTATAAAGGGTAGTGAGAAGAAACGAAAAGGAAAGATGGAAACATAGATCGGACGTGGCTGGTTTGACCGAACACAAGAAAAGAAGAGACAGGGCGAGAAAAGATTTTCTCCTCGAGAGATAACGTCCTTCTTTCTCTTCCGAATATCCATTTCCTTTCTGAACATCCTTCATCTATTTCCCTTCGCTGGTCGATACCGATGTCGTTCTCCTTAAAGAATCGTCCTCGTTCCTGCCCCGAATTTCTCCTCGTATCGCCCAGTATTACATTTTTCTCGCAGTCCAATTTTCGTGCAGTCCCCGGTAATTTGCTATTTGTTTCGCGAGAATTGAAAGTCCAAAGCTATTTGTGGCGCTGAACAAATAGAATTATACAAATTTCGGGAGTAGTTTATTATAATTCATATTTTTTATTTTGTTCTTCTTCGCTGTTTTATTAACAGCTAGAAAAATAAAATTTAACAGTTTAGTACAGATGAATAATTATTCAAGAATTTCCAAAAGTGGCGCCACTTTAATTCATTTATTTCTCTTTCTTTTCCTTCTTATTGAAAAACGAAAGAACGATATTTGACGGTTTAAGCGCGTAAACAAGTATTCGACAATTGCTAAAAGCGATGCCATCTTTTCCGCCTATTCCTTTTCCGCTCTTGCTTCCTTATCGAAGGACGGGAAAGGAAAATTTTGGGAAAATCGATACACACGAATAATAGTTCAGCAATTGTCACAAACGAGAGGAAAGAAATTGACGAATTTTAGTAATTCGCGTAGTACATCTTTCAGTCGGTGTTCACGACTTCGATAATCGTAAGTCATTAAAACGGAATTGGTCTGCAAATTTCAGACATGCTATTTAAACGTTAAAGCTACCTCGGAAGCCTGATTCAAGCGTCTTTACTTGCTGCTTGATAGTCGCATTTCGTACGACAGGTATATAGTGTACTTCCAAATATTAACCCCTCGGTAGTAGCACCGTAAACCATTGTAATCCACAGTTATTTATTACCTCGTCATTAGTTTGCTTCAGCGCTATTGATCTGAATCTGCGTGTAATTTCTTGTCAAAGTGCTATTGCGATTCCGGATGTATTACGTTGTAGCAGTTTATGTAACATTATTTCTTCAGACGATTTCCATATCGCATCTATTAATTGTTATAGCTGGAAACTTCTAGCATACTATGTATTAGCTTGTCCGAACAGTTTCTTTCGTTTTGTCGGGAAATAATAGACGCACAACGTTTTTTGTTTTGTCTGTCGAGACAAACACCGCGACAATTCACAGACTTGGTTTCACGTTTGTATGAAAGTACACTGTTGTAAGAAACACGTTTGCGAAAGAAAGACACTTTCCGGACAACCTGATCGATGAAACTACCTTATTATTATTATTTATTATTATTATTTGTTTTAGTCCGTGCCTTTCGGCTTTGCACGACTTCCAGATTACATCTCTTACATTGTCTTTACTTTGAAACTATCTTAGTATTCAAATTATTGAACTGATCTATAAGTATTTCTCTCACTGATCCGCTAGATTATAATTGTCGGAGATGAGGGGTCATAGGGGGCCTTTCTTTTGGAATTTTTGGGAAGATCCCCAATACTTTGAAATATAGCTTCCTGTTTATATAAAAATTCGAGGATCGTAAGGGGATTAAACGAAACGAGTCAAATTGTACCACTTGTAAGGACATCTACTTCATCTTTCTAAGGACGAAAACTGATATAACATCGATAACGGTAACTCAATTATTCCTACCAGTTACAAGCCAAATTGCCACTATCGCGAAAAAGAATAAATCAGAAGACGACGAAATTTCGTTGCCATCGAAACTTGCGGAGTTCACGGAATTGCGTGGATCAGAGGATCCAACGTTTGGCGACGGTCGAGGAGGCTTTTCCGACCTGGCTTGACCCATATCGAACCCCTGTCGTTCCTCGTGATTATACCAGATCGGCGAAACCCAGTCTCATCGGGTGTACGCTCTACCTAATTTCAGGCTGGACATTCTCGCGGCAAAAAACGAGCATAGGTTGGCGAGCGTTAAATCGCTTTGCTCTTTGGGACGATCGTAAATTTCCTCAGCGTTGATTCGACTTTCTGCTGCCGTCGCCGAGTAACAAGATGGAAAAATAAAGCTGGAACAATCACGATCTCTTATCGTGTCGTTTCTCTGTTTTCGTCTTATCCATATTTATCTGTTGTCCGTCGATGACAAAGTGATAATTGGACACAGACTACATTTTCCTGTAAAATCTCGTACAAGTCTGGAAATATATTTTTTCAATAAAAGCATGGCTCGACAGACTTTCAGACGCGGAATATATCAAAGTAACATTGGACTTTGAATTTTATATTGAATTTTTTGAAATTCTATATTCTTGCCCCATTATTGCGATCAAGTTTCTCATCATTTAAGTTTCTAAAATTCCAATTAAATTTTTAGATATGCAAATGTAAAAACTCTTCCAACGAGAGTTTCACTAAAACTCCATACACGCGTCATGTCGACAATAAATAGGAGCCTCGGTCGTGAAAGTTTCGAATCTTTCAGAATCTTCATACTTCGTCGTATTAGTACAATCTTCGTTACATCGAACACGATAAAAATTTCAGAAACACGTTGGGCCAATCGTTTTTGGCAACGATTCTCTGACGAAAAATTGATAATTTTCGATCACATCTCGCTCAAGTAAATTGACACTTCCGTAAGGTAGCAAGCGTTCCAAAAATTTTGATGAAATTCCGTCCATCGAACGTCGTCGGCGTGCGATGAATGCGAACAATGCGCAATCGAAGGCAGTTGGGAAGCTTAAGGGAGACCGTTCGGGCCTTGAATAACCTAGCCAGTCTTTTGTGCCGATGTTTCGGTGCTATCGAAACGCGAGCAACGCGAATTTCTACGAATCGACGATCGTGATCTGTTAAAATATTACAGGAAGCTTGGTGCGTACTCGTTTGATATCTTTGAATGTTTTAGAATTCCCTGGGAAAATTCCACTTTCGACCGGTCCCCATTTCTGTTTATTCGCATAAAGCATTCCGTTTGACTGGCTATCCAGTTAAAAACCTTCACATCGCGGTTAATAATTCGTTTCACGATGACAGATCAAACAGACGTCGACCATAAAATCCGCTTCGATATTAACGCGTTCCTAATTCGAATTACGATCTTGTTTTAATAACATATATATATACATGTACATCAAAAACAGATACGTTGGATGTTTCAAAGAGTAATGTTTGGTTTTTCAAAATGATTTTAAGACGACTTTTTTATGGACTGCTGTGCTATTGATCATTTGAAAATCGTAAAATATTTGATAATTATGTTTGTTCTTTCGTGTAAATGCTATGTTGTTTAGAAAGCTTCGGCTTATTAACAAGCTTTATCGACCAATGTGTGCTTAAATATGTCAATATTTAGATCAAAGCGATATAATAAACAAATATATGCAATCGTGTTATTAAATTAATAATGTTGAGATATTTAAGTAATTTAGTAATATAATGAGAAACAAAAATATAATGATAAACATTTTGCTTGTGCAATTATGTTTGTACTTCTCTATCTCTCTGTCTCGATAAAAAAGAATATTAATTTTTCGAAAAATACTTACATGCTTTTAGTAAGTGCAAGTACAAGAAATCTGAAATCCTTAATTTTGTCTGATTCATATTCTACTTCTTTCAAAGTGAGCCTTGATTCTTATGTCAATTTTAATCAAATTTTCACGAAATCGCAAGAATGTTAAATTTTTCATTCCTTTTTAAATCACATCGTCAAAAATCGATCTTACGCTGTACTGGAATAAAAAAGTGAAAAAAATTGGAATATATCGGTCCTTAGCCTACGATTTTACGGAGTATGAACATTGTAATTTGTTCGCTTTTACCTCGACAAGACCGATAGATTCACGGCGATATTTCGAAACGACAGGGCGTTCCTGCAAGCCTGGGATAAAATGAAGATCGCGCGAAACCAGCGAAAAAGTCGACTTTGTTTTGTATCTGTATAAGCCCAGCCGCTTGACAAATACCGACACACCTCTAAAGTATAGACGCTCTCTTTATATTTGATCTCTCACGGTATGTTTTACTGTGAGCAGGTCTATTCACGCGTCGTATATTATCATCATCGGCTACATATTTATGAGACAAAGTGAATGTTCGGATGACGAGAATTAAATTCTGAACAATTGAAATCAACTAATTTATACACTTACAAAAACAGAAAAAATACGCTGTCTCGGATGATTGTTACTTTTGGAACGAAACATAGTGTAAAGTTTCGTTAGCATTGTATAACGAAATACGACTATAATGATTTTTAACACTTTGACTGCCACGCTGAAATCACATGGTTCGCTCAGGACGCCATGGGAGTATTTTTATTATTCAAAGCATGTAATGGAAAAATAATAATAAATTGACGATGTAAGACAACATTCTTCCCCAATGGACCGTTTATGTTATCGGTGGTCACGGCTGACCACCGTGGCGCCTTGGTAACAGTTGATAGCAACATATTGTAACAAGGCTTCGTTTGTTTCAACAAACCACTCGCATTTGTTATTTCGTCGTAAGCAAAACGTGCAGAATGTATTGTCGAAACGTGTACAAGATATTAGTAAACAGTATTTACTCATTCTATATATAATAGTAAGAGAAACAAACGTGACATTTTTATGATTTCGACGAAACATTCGGCTGAAATGGTAGAGATCCAGAAAAAAAATTATGTTTTTGATAAACCAATGGTAGTGGTAGATTACAACAGAGGAAAATGTGCTGTAGATTTATCAGATCAAATGATCTTCTACACTACATAGAAGAACCCTCAAGTGGTATACAAAATTAGCTTTAGAGTTATTGTTAAATACATCAACTTCAAACGCGATGATACTCTATAAACAAGCAACGAAAACAAAAATCAAGGTATCAGCTTTTAGAATGGCACTCACAATGCATCTTGCACAGTGCCATTCATCAGAGCCGTCAAATATACTTATTCGACAAAGATTGCGACACGAAATGCGGAAGAAAGAAGGGCAAGAGTACGTGGCACGAAAATATTGCAGAGAGTGCTATAAAAAAATGTTAAAGAGTTAGAATAAAAAATTGTTAAGAATATTATATATTAATATTTATATTACTAATAGGAAACAACATAAATAATTTAAACTCTATAATAATATTAATATTCGTATCGGTCTTTAAAGAAAATTTCATCGAAACTAAAATTGAAGATAAATCGCTTTCATAACTTTAACTATACAACGATGAAAATTCATTGAAATAATAATATATATTGTTTATTATATTTATTATATAGGAGATTATAATGTAGGAGAAAGATTGTAAAAACGTATGATATCAGAGACATGTAATAAGAAAGTGATAGCAATCTTAGGAATGTTCATTATTTCATACTGCCACTTTAATACTATGCAATTTTTAAACACTTTGACTGCCACGCTGAAACCACACGTTTCGCTCAGGACGCCAGTGTTTTAACACAGTGCACCGTTAGATGCAAGATTTGTTGTCATTTTTTTTTGTTGATGTTCTAATAAAAATGTTTCACTGTTCAATGGGGCACGTTTATTTCAAAGTATCTTCTATTTATCGGTTAATAACTGTCAATTTTCATTCAATTTTTTTAATTGTAAGAAGTTCAAGCGCTCCGGTCACCAATGACCAACGTGGCAGACAAAATGTTTTAAACGAACTTGAAAATATATAATTACTACAAATAGAATTACTTGAATCGCAATTCAAGGCAATCAAAGAATTCGGTCGATTCGAGTTTTTTCACGAACCGGAAGATTCTTGTTATTGTTTGTCCCGCGAGTAACTGCGGGATCGAACATTACGATGATTGAAAAATTGAAATGGCCTCATCCGATCGTGAAGAACATGCTTTATGTGATTTATTTTCATCTATACCAAGTGCACATGTGGATCGTATATATGTACATGTTTCACTACGTGGATTTCGCAATAGTTGGATAAAACGAACGATCCATTGCACGGAGAAGTTGTTCGAGCAACGTTCGATGATTTCATCGATATCGATTAATAATGTAGAAATGTAGTATTCGCAAATATGTATAACGTTTGTTAATCGTTCTACACGATTTCATGCTCCAACAGATTTGATATTGTCAGCGTCTCCGAAATAACGCATCCGATTCGTGTTTTTCGAGTCGTAAAATAATTATTTTCTCAACTAGAACTTGTAGCTTGTTCAAAGCATAGGGATCGAAGCAATTTCCACATAAGTCAATAAATTTTTCCAACAGTTTTATCATCCTAGATTTATAGGTATTATCAGTTGCAGAACTAAAGGACTCTTGGAACAAATCCAAGACAATTTGTGCATTAAGAAATTATCCAGGGATAAAGAATTTCTTTAATCTTCCTCAAATGTTAAATCTGTTGCTACTTTTTCCAAATTTCAACTCGTACATGAGAAATCAGAATTACGAATAAAGCTTAACATATACATAATGTACAGAGAATATCTTTTTCTTTGATAGTTACGATTAATAATCAACGATAAGAAGAAATCTAACGCGTAGTACGACTCGTCCTCGTCGACATCGACAAACACTTGCCGATTCATTTGACTTTTGACAAACTTCCTTTTGACAAAATTCTCTTTTACATAAGTAAAATGTAGATGATACGCTATCGTACAGTTTAACGTGTCTGTTCAGCGAGGACATAAGCTGGCCCTCTTGCTGGAGACGAATAGAATCGGCGCATTTGGGAAAATATTCATAGTGAAGTGCGTGTTACGTAACAAAGGGCTTATGCAAATGTTTCCTGTGAATGACTATGGGACACAGCTCGTACGTTTGCGGATTCTGGACAGATAAGAGACTGCAACGATGCTTCATAGTTACCTACCGTCATTTCCTGCTTATGTGATGTTGCTTTTGATGCATCAGTAAATATCCCCGGCGCTAATGTTTCCGACATTTTCCCGACATGCTTTACTTAGCCGCGCAAACGAAGACTTAAATCGTCATCTGCACGGCTTAACGAGGGAAAAAGACTTCCATCCGCTGGTTGGTCTCGACCGCGTTTCACTCTCCTCTGAAAATTAGCAATTTGTAACGTAACCGTAGTACAAAAGGGTGGAGATTTGCCAGGGACTGGAGTCGTGAGAAACGAACAGTCGCATGCAAAAGGCGAGTCGTTGATTTTGTCACGCCGTGATGCCAGTTGAAACGCGTTCCAGACGGTTAGTACGTATTGATTCTTCCTTGGCATCCTTACCCTCTCTCCGCCTAGAAAAGCATCCTCTACCCCTGGCGGATCTCTTTCTTAAACCTCACCCTTTGACCTCACCTATCACCTTCGGCAAAGCTTAGGTTTCCTTTGATCTGACAGTGACTCTAGGCATTCCTTTTACTCGATACAGAACCAGACTTTACAGTAGTTCTGCTAGGTATCGCTAAAACGATATCGCTGAAAACACGGCACGAGCTGTTGAGATAGAATATCTTTTAGCCTTCTCTTTTTTTGGAAATGAACGTTTTGGAGTAACGAGGCAGATGTTGTATACATATCTACCTTTTCTTCTTTGGCCTTTCTATGGCCTCTCTGTTGTGCTCAACTTCTTATTTGATTTATAATATTTTAGTTTGGACTCGATCCAACCTATTAAGAACCAAGCAATAGAAAGCGCGATGTTAAAAACACGTACAAATACACAGTCAAGATTTGAATAAATACAAACGCAACTTTTGAAAAATTTAATTTCTTTAAACTATATAAAATTGTACGGTGATACGCGAAAGAGGTGGCGAGGAAAATGATATTAAAGCAATTCGCTCCTGCAGTCACAATGTTAAGAGGTAGAATCAATAATACGAAGTGATTTTAAACATTTTATTTCCAACTTTTTTGAAATAAAATGTTGCTTTAATTCAACGCTGTCCCTTAATGGGTTGAAGAGGAATAAATATCGTTTTTTTAATCGTTCGGTGATTTTATGCAGATCTTACGGTTTGTTTCAACAGTAAATACGCGATTATATGTTAGAACAATAGTAGTGTACTAGTAGCATTAACGAGTGGCAGTCAGACAGCTGCCAGCGTCTGACAAGTTATTGTCTCATACTACTTACGGCGACTGCACTCCGAACGCTACATAAACTTGGAATTTAACGAACACTTATAATTATTCTCCGTCTATTGTTAAATTTACTATTGTACGAAGTTTTAATTACCACAGAAGCTGCCCGAAAAATACAAGGACGTAATTAGGGACGGTTTACCGTAGCCATTAAAAGAGGAAACGTGGACATTATAACCGAATGAAAATTATTTCAGGCCATCGCATCACCGTGTACATAGAACTTTTAAAAAGGCCGTCGTTTTATTTTAGCGACAGTGGGCAAATAAAAAATTTGTTTTTTCCCATGCGGCACGCCACAATGACGAAATAAAAGCAATTTCTCGGCGAACCTATTCCACGAGGCAGTTGTATTTCACTTTGAAAAGCATTTACGCGAAACCGCGTTAAACAAGACCAATTCTTTCCTCGGCGATAGACAAGCCACGTGGGTAGAAATTTTTAACGCGACAACGATGACGTTTGGATTATGATCACGTAGGAAATTTGAATTTCAGATTCCAGTTAGTTATGGCGTGCCGTATTACGTATCATGTATATCCAGTTTCTGTTCTCCGATGGTCGTCCGGGCACCGAAAATATTCCCACCATCGTGAAAGGTACTGCTACATTCGTGGAATTTTTACGATTAGATGAAGCGAACTTTCGAAAAGAGTTATGTACCGGCAAGACATATTGATCAAGGTCACGCCCCAAAATATTTAGTTAACCTGTTAATCAGAAAACACGAGATAACGAGTCATATTTAAATATAACAACTTGTTAATTTACTAATTCTTCATCTTTTTGTATATCGTATCGTTCTTGCTAAAACTAAATTGCGCAAAAACTAAAACTAGGCAAATTAATTCGTTTTCAATTCCGTAATAGAAAGAGCATTAGGTTGTTTGAAAAGTTTCTTTCGTTTTATAAGGAAATGGTAGATGCACAAAATTTTTTCTTTTATATTATTTTATTGAATTACGTATGATGCATTTCCTTCTGTTACCTTTCTCCATCTCTGTGGAACCATCCTTCCAGAACTTTTTACCACGAAGAGAATTTTTTAATGAAAGAAATAAATAATAATGACACGGTGAGATAAAACATCCCAATCAAATGATAACAATTTGTTCCTGACGGTTAAAGACATATGGAGCCTGGCGTTATCGTGTTGGAAAGCGACGCCTTGACTGTTCATTAGTTCCGGCCGTTTTGTCGCGATTGTTCCCTTCAATTTGTCCACTTGGCAACAGTATTTCAAATTGATTGTTTCACCTTGTGGAAGCAGTTCATAATAAATGGCACCCTTCCAGTCCCACCAAATGGACATCAAAACTTTTTTCCGCTGAAGATCACACCTTGCTACCGTTAAAGGCTTCCTATCCCTTCACCAAGATCTTTTACGTGTAATATTCTCGTAAAAAACCCACGTCTCATCCCCGCTAACCAATCTCTTCAAAAATGAATCTTTCTCCTTTAGCTGAGGAAGCAAATCACACGTAGAAATACGCTTTTAAGGAGCTAGTTCTCTGTCAACTGACGCGGAACCCATACTTCAAAGCGATTGACATAGCCGACCTTTGTAAGATTATTATACATCGTTGTTCGTGGAAAGCTTCAAATATCCGCCAATTCAAGAACATTATATCACGGATTTTCATCAACCATGGTCTTGATTAATGCCGTATCCGTAGTAGATGGGCGGCCGCTGTGTTCTTTATCTTCCAGATTAAAATTACCAGTTTTAAACTTCTTAAACCAACTACGAACTGTCTGAACATTTGCGACATCGCTCCCGTACAAATCTCACCATTGCGGTTGAGATATCTTTAGCGCTGTTGCCTTTTCTTAAACAATGCAGCATTTTTATCTCGGAAATGCTTTCTTTGATTTTCCACGACGTTTGACACGTTAGGTTTCATGTTCGTGTAAATATTGCCAGATAAAGTAGCTGCGTGCAGATAGCGAAAGACATCTTTGGGACAACCTAACATATTTCAAGGGTAATTCTCTTGTATTTTTCAATTTGTACAATTGATTAGTGTGATTTCCAAATGGTTCGTTTAACGATCGATAGACTATCGAGATATGTATAATTTTATGCGCTAGACTAGGTTAGCTGCGTAGTAGTGATACTTGTATGTGAATATCAGTGTGTGGAAGTATGTGTGTGCGCGGCGTCTCGAAAACAAAGCAATGTAAATTGTTCAGTCGAGAAGAAAGTGGTGAGACGCGTGCAAGTGTGTATGGATGAATATCTTTGAAATCATTTATCAAATAAATATATGTCGGGTTATCGTTTATGGACGTGTAACGAATCTTCATTCGGACTAGCCATCGTCGTTGTACGATAGAGATTCTACTTACCGGTATAAATATGGATTTTGACAGAGTTTGACGAATAACCGTGGTGATTAAACACTCGAGATGCTAGTGATAATGTTCTTAGGTTCAATAACGAATCCACGGTCAACGGGGTAGCTCTTTGTTAAACGTAGAATATATTTTGAAGCACAAAGCAACGTTTGCTGTGACGTTCGGTATAATCTTGACTTTGTCAAGATTTTTTTTTATTTATTTATTATTTTAAAATATAATTGACGGTTGTAACATCGACTTATCTCGTCATTATAATCCAACCAACCATCCTCTACACTTCGAATTGATATCAAAATAGTTTCAGATTTATTTGATATACATGGTGTTTGGTAACTGGTGGTACAAGCGGTAAGGGGGTGATTCTACGCGAAAAAAGAAGTCGAAAATATAAAATACAAATTTTTCGTTTGGGGCTTTGTTTTCGAGAAAATCGACTTTGAATTTTGGCTCGGCACGCGTGCACTTTATCGCGTCTCGTTATAATGGATTTCACTGTCGATTTTCTCGAAAACAAAGCCTCAAACGAAAAATTTTTATTCTATATTTTCGACTTCTTTTTTCGCGTATAATCACCCCCTTTCCGCTTGTACTACCAGTTACCACACACCCTGTACATACCAACCACCCTGTATAACTATTCTAATATAAATTCTAAGTGTAAATTTAATGTTCCTGTACCATTATTTCGGCTATGAAGATCCAAAGTTCTCAACATAGACAGAAAAATTAAAACCTACGCTTGAAAATTAAAATTAAAAATTAAAAACCTACACTTCGAAACAAGCACTAAAAATTACGTTTAAGTAAGTCAATCTTTTCCCAGTAATTACATTTGCAGCGTCGTGATTCAAAGAACGACCTAGCTATAGCCGACAGTTTTCTGTGGCAACGTGACGCGTCACCTCGACGATATTTTTTACATTTGTCGACACACGTTTCAATTCATCTATCCCTGTTCGGATCCAACCAAATGACGAAAAAATTCCTTTCGTCTTTGGTCAGTCTAATTTTTCATCGTACCCCGTAATGGTCATTCTGCCAGCCATCATCCCTCAGCACACATTTCGACAATGTGCTAGCACTTTAAATGGCGTCTCGACAAAATTTAACCAAGAGAATCGCGAACGCCCATCGGAACTTTGCACGCTGGCAAATAAATTCCACTCGTTCTCGTAGTTCGCCGGTCCGACGACGTCCATGAGAGGCCCACACCCTTCGTTTTTAATTAAATGCTCGCCACCGCCTCGCTTCGACCATCTCTCTCCCCTTCTTTCGTCTTTTTCCACTCTCATTTATTCGTTCCGTCTATTTGCCTGTTCTTTCTTTTCTTTGATTAATCCTGCTCTCTATCGCGTTTCTGTTTTCCCTTCACTGTATATTATTTTGCGTCTCATTGGTTGTCCCTATTGACTCTTGGTTAATTATTTTCTTCAGTCTGTGCCACGTCGGAAGACACAAGAGCGTGGCCGATAAAAAAACTGCTATTTTGCTTATCTATGTATTGATAGGATTACAAGAAAATGACAGAGACTGCGATTTTGTGACAAATTTGTTTAGATTTTTTCTTATTTCTCAGATGTGTTATTTGTATTGTATTGACAACTAAGTGATTACGGCTTTTATCAATACCATCTAATGACAAAATCCGCAATCGCTTAGTTGACCTTGTATCAACCTAATAGTACTGTTTCTATGCAATTTGATGTTCTTTTATTTAGGAGTATTCTGTGTATTATGTTTGCCACGTGGGAATTCCACGGTTTCCAATAGAGTGGGTTTCACTAACGCACATACATTGCATACACATAGACAATTATAATTAAAATGATGTAATGAAAATGCAATAAACAGATATACGTAACGCGTATATAAAACTGAAATAAATTATTCTAGCTCTTGCAACGCGTTACTCTCCTACTAAAAATACCGTTTTATATTTTCTTGTTATTTACATGTTTCCTATTTTACCGTACCACTTACATCCACTTGCCATTTTACTTTACCATTCAAATTTCTCCGTTTCTAATCTAAATTCAACTCCAACTTTTTCCAACCCTTCCACGTGTTATTATTTTTTCTAACTCTCAACAATCTCCGATGTTTTATATCTTTCTCCATAGTATCTGCGCTTTTCTACCCCCAACCCTTAGTCGCGTTAACCCACCCATTTAGCTCGTCTTTTTTCCGCTTGTTTCCTGCGTATCGATCGTCGTGATATATAATCAGCGGTACCGGAAGTGGAAATTGCAACCAACTCGTTTTCCAGCTCATACACACAAGGTAACGAAGATAAAGGAAAAAGAAGAAAAGGAAGAGACGTTGATCGGGTTTTTATACGACAGAGATACCGCGAATGAGATATGTCGACAGCGCCGCTTTTTCCTCGATATTCGAGTATCTTTGGTCGATACAGAATTACCCTTTTGCATCTGATTGTCTCGATCAATTTGAGCGTTCTTTGAAGCTATATCGAGTTAAATGTTACTTCTTCCATAATCGCTTTTCGCATTCAAGTACTTTCTTGTTGGAGCATGTGATCATGTGAGCGCGTGGATATTTTTACGGATAAACGCTTTATTTACGCACACAAAAGGATACAAACACTCGCGAAGCTAAATGTTCTTCTGTTTGCTTGTTTGATCACCAGACCGGTTATAGCGATACTCAAATATTCAAATATTTGTCGGTATTTTGTCGTCAGGTTACTACGTTTGATTAAGTATTAAGAATCGTTCAATATTTGATTCGATTCCGTGACTGTACAAAGAAGTTGCGACTTTTCCCTGTGATAGAACATAATCTCACGTTCGCATCCACTCAGCAATCTACAATGCGTCGATGTTCAAGGACCTGGCGAACGATCTAAGGAATACGGATAAAAAGTTGGTAATGGAGTTTCCCTTAATCGAGAAAATTTTAATTTCGTCCCATGAGTATCTCACTGTACAGCCATTTGCCTATTCCATTTTGACGTTTGCATTTAAATAGGCATTTGTCATCTTTCTCATTGTCGAGATCCTCTCAGCCGTTTAAATTTTCTCGCTATCGCCCAAACATTCTCCTCGCTTAATACGTTTATTAATAACAGTATGTGGAGCGTGCGTTCCGTGCTATAATCGAAAAAAAGGGTGATTAAAAAAAAAAAATAAGTAGAAGATATAGAATAAAATTTCTTCATATCCCGGTTCCTTTTTGAAATAATCGAATCCCAAAATTTGTCAAGCGCGAGCGTATGACGAGGTTCTATTCTATTAGCAAAAAATTAATAGAAAATTCTTGCATTTGAAATCTCGTTTCGAAAATTTGTCGTTTGTTCAGACTTTAATTTATTCCACGTTAGTTTTGCATGTAGAATAATTTTCTGACGATTGTCCGTTGTTATTCATTCGACAATTAGTCGCATTCCTCTCGTACCTCGCAAGCTATTAAACCCGTTGTTGCTGAAAACGAAGTTTCATATCGAAAAATTGAATTTTCTATTTTCGACCTATTTTAAATAGCATGTAGAACAACCATCTGTCTTAATCGAATCAAGTAATTGTAATTTATGTTTATGTCAAGTTTGTTGGGTTGGCGCTAGTTTTAGGGGCACGTTGCGTATCTTCGTTAGGACAAGCCGTCGTAGTTGTTCGAAGAGGTTTATATTTCCAATTTTATGTACAAGTGTTGATTTAACAGGGTTTAACAATTTAACGTGATTATTAGACACTCTTAAGGGGGGGGGGGGTAAGGTTAATTCGTACAAAGATAAGACATGTTTTTGTGAATTATTTGTGACGACACAGTTAAAAATCTCTTTATTAAAACCAACAGTACATTAAAGTATGACATTCGAAGAATATTGTATAAAATTTTCACGGAGAAATATTAAGAAATACGGCAATGGCAGTAATTATTCGGACGTGTCTCGGAAAATTGCGGTGCCCCTGATAACTTGGTGCTGGATCATCTGAAATTAAAAAATCAAAGTTCATTCGTTAGGTAACAGTTTTCCACAGGTAACGCTGGCAGGGTTTTTCGAAATTTCAATTTTTCACTTTTTTGGAACACTTTGGAACACAGTGAGATCCGTTATAACGAGACGCGATAAAGTGGACGCGTACCGAGCGAAAATTCAAAGTCGATTTTCTCGAAAGCAAAGCCTCAAACGAAAAATTGTTATTCTATAATAACATTTGTATAATGTTCTGTGTACATATTCTATAATGTTTCGACTTCTTTTTTCGCGTAGAATCACCCCCTTTCCGCTTGTACCACCAGTTACCAACTACCCTGTATATTGGGTTGACAACTAAGTAATTGCGGATTTTGCCATTAAGTGGAATTGATAAAATCCGCAATCACTCGGTTGCCAATCCAATACTTGACAAAGCTTTGAATTGTCATCTGTCGAATGAATAATATTTAATCTATATTTTCCACTTATCTTATCACATACAATCACTCACTGCCCATTTGTACAATAACGAGACGTCCTATACTTCGCGTGAATAACAAATGAGTAAACGAATTGGTTGCTTCGTGTCGAGGGACTAACGATCAGACGAATTTTTATGAAATCTTTCGGCTGCGGGCGAAATCACCCCTATTAATCAACCCCCCGGAATAGAATTCCATTTATTCGTTTTTGATCGTCCTCCCCACTCACGTCTACGAGCTATCGCGCCTGATTGAAGTTAATTTATTTCCCGCCGCGTAAACAACTTGGCGTTCGGCCGGGGAACGGAAAAATGCCGCGATCCTCGAGGATCGAGCGACGATCGAACAACGTCGGTCCGGGATTGGACGTAGCTGGACACGGTCGTGTTCTTGAAAAAGAAAACAAGGCTCGATGAAAGGCAAACAAAATACATTGCGATGATTCCCGCCAAATTCTCCAATCCGTATAATTGCTCGCGATAATCGAAAATCCACAATGTCCTCGTCCTCGTTTTATTTCGTTTCGCTTCGAATTTCCTTCGTTGTTTGAATAGCTCGCCTCGTAGTCACGCGCTATTTCTAGTTCTGACTTAACGAACAAAGAAATCTGGTTATCTCGCTTCTAAATCCTTTCTTGCGGACTACATCAGTTTAATGATTTTATTGAGTGCGTTGCAACGTATAACGTGGGTATATTTCCTCCATCTCGTTATATTGGGTTGACAACTAAATGATTGCGGATTTTGTCATTAAGTAGTATTGATAAAATCCGCAATCATTTAATTGTCATGCTTAAGCGGTTAGTAGGTGTTCGCGTTGCCTTTAACGGCGATCGCCTTTGTCTTCACCAGTGACTTCGCTGAAGCGATTCGCGGGCTCAAGGCGGATGTGTAATAAAGAAGATGACTTTATTAACGCGTGTGGAACTAGACAATGTTGGATTTTGATATAAATTAGGCAGAGAATTTCGAAAGTTTAGGTATTGAAAGTCTGAAACAAAATCTAGGAGAAAATAATAGTAAATGTAATAGAAAAATGGGTAATATGAAAACGAAGGAACCCGTAATCTTATGAAAGTGGAATACTATAAAAATGCAGTACTATAATTCTCATATCTTCGATATTATCATATGCAACTCAATTAATAATATTTATGTCTTAGAAAATGTTAAAAGTGTCTGGTGTTCGAAATGCTCGAGTCTTGCATTGTCAATTTTTCCTCATTTTATTGCGCTATGTAAGCAGACTTGACCTAATGTCTTTAGTGTTTTTGGATGCTGATAATTCTGTATGATTTCTAAAAGATTAAAAACTTCATACAGTGGATTTTATTGCGCTATCAAATGGCCAACAATTTCATAATAATATTTGAGACATGCCTCATTTTCTCTAAGTATTCTAATTCTTGTTGTTGAGAACCGTGGATCTTAATCGCCGAAATAAATGTATAGCGATACTTAAATTACACTTAGAATTGATATCAAAATAGTTTCAGATTTATTTGACATGTGATTTGCAAGATATTCGTCGATACAAATTTGCACGCGCTTCGCCACTCTCTTTGTCTCACCATCTTCTTTGCCACACTACCAACGCAACAGTTGTTTTCTTTTATTTTAATGGATAAATAGAAGATACTTTGAAATAAAAAGTACCCTATTGAGCAATCAAACATTTTTATTAGAACATCGATAAAAAAAAGAGAACAAATGTTGCATCTAACGGTGCACTGTTTTTGCATCCATATCTTTCAGGGGTAATCTACGAATATTTTTATAAACACAACTCAGAAAATAATCGTAAATGCTGCTTTATAATCATATAATTGAAGTTAGAAGTGCGGACGTACCTTACTATTATATATAGAAAGAGCAAATACCGTTTACTAATATCTTCCACACGTTTCAACAATATATTCTGCACGTTTTGTTTACAACGAAATAACGAATGCGAATGGTTTGTTGAAACAAACGAAGTTTCGTTACAATATGTCGTTATCAACTGTTAGCAAGGCGCCACGGTGGTCATCCGTGACCATCAATAAGATAACCGGTCCATTGGTGAAGAATGTTGTCTTACATCGTCAATTTATTATTATTTTACCATTATATGCTTTGAATAATAAAAATACTCCCGTGGCGTCCTGAGCGAAACATATGATTTCGGCGTGGCGGTCAAAGTGTTAGGTGATAATAGGAAATTAACAAAAATTAGGAGGTCACTTAGTTGCCAACCGAATATTTCCTTGTAAAATGAAAGAAACTTTTGCCACAACATAATACATAAAGCGAGTGGCAAAAATGTTAGCACATATTTTCTTTATTATATTTTCCAACTAATTGTTTTTCCTATTTCATTCTTTTATCTGGTATTACATTTCATTCTCATAGCGTCAAATTCTTTTAGTCACATGAAAGTGCTACTAGAAGAAACGCATTCGATACGAATGTTCTCTTATTTCGTAGTAAGCATAATTTGAAAGTATCGAGTGTCTTGAATTCTTTTCAGAATTCTTTTCGTCTGGTATGTCCGTATCCTTTTTTTTTACTGAGCTTGTAGTAGCCTCGTACACCGTAAAGCGGCACATAATCGTTTATGGAAGTGACTTGATTGTTCCGGGAGCCGGAGTTGAGACAGTGAATCTTTATTACCGAGCACGGAGCGCGTTACTCTGCCAGGGTAATGATCTCGGAATAACGCCTTAGGTACTATCGTATCTTCGTTAATCCGACTAATAGCACTTTATTAACGGCCATTACCTATCACACAGTACAACACTCTTCGACCGCCCAAATCATTTTCACTCGTTCACAATCATCTTCACAAGTATCCAACATTGGCGATATCGCGTTCCACCAAACGATCGTTTCTTTCTCTAACAGAACGTGTCAAGTTATATAGCAACGTGTTAATTCGTCCCTGAAAGGATTTTTATTTTGTTACTGCAATTTTGAGCTAAAGCTTGAAAATTCGAGTATCTTCAGTTGCGAAACGATCTAACAAAATATATATTAATAGAATAGATATGGTTAAAATTATGGGGAATTTAAATAAACCATTCAAATACAAACGGCCGTGTTTTATCCATTGTCGCGGATGTAGAGTCTTGCAGATAATTTATAATTAGCAATTTTATTTATCAAGTTCTTGCGTTATAGAAATTAATCCAGTATACGTATCTGTTACTGAAATTCTGAAATTTCTAAAATTCTCCATCAGATCGTGATTCGTAATTAAGGATTAAAGAATTCGAGTTCTTTAGAATATCGTTCCACTTAAAAATTTTCTACTGTAACCTTTACAATCCTACGTTTACGTAACGATGATTAATCGAAGAATCTATAACAGCTTTGAATATTCTGTCATCGTTGTTTCGTAACGACTAGCCTCATCAGAGAAACAGGAAATTAGCGAAGAATCGAGCCATCTGGTTATTGCACCTAATAATTGGAGTGAAGAGTGCAAGATACTCGTGTCGAGAAGCCATTTAGTAACAGTCTAATTGGAGATATGCCGACGAATACTTTGCGTAACGATCCTTGTGCCAATAAAACCAGTTTCATTCCTTTCCCTCTGTATCTTTCTCTCTTCTTTCTTTTTTTTTAACAGTACTAATTATAATTTTACCAATTACCTTTAATCACCTAATACAGCGTAATTTTTGAACGATCGAAGAGAGAGTTTGGTTAACAGTTTCGATTAAAAATACTTTATATAACGAGGGGTTCGTGACGTTTTTATCCTAATTCAAGCGCAAACGTTATTAAACGATCCGTAGAAGGTAATTTACAAGGCAGATTGTGCTCTGATAAGAATCCACGATGTAATGAACGCGCTGGATATTCGGATCGATACATTTTTTAGTAACTCACGGCATGCGAACCGATCCCTTAGGTGTAATCGTAATTTCATTAACGAGATTAGTCCGCCTTTGTCGGGCGAAATTTCATGCAAATTAAAAGATATTAGCCCGGATATGAAAATATCGCTTCGACATATATGAAAGCATAATTTGTATACAGGGTGGTTGGTAACTAGTGGTACAAGCGGAAAGGGGGTGATTGTACGCGAAAAAAGAAGTCGAAAACATAGAATAAACATTTTTCGTTTGAGGCTTTGTTTTCGAGAAAATCGACTTTGAATTTTCGCTCGGTACGCATGCACTTTATTTTATATATATATATTTATTAAAAAAAAATGTAAAAAAATTTTTATTCTATATTTTCGACTTCTTTTTTCCAACCACCCTGTATAACCTCCGATCTTCATCTGAAAATGTAAAATAAAGACGAGGAAAGTAACATGATGGATCAAGTTCTCCATTCTTGAGAATATAGTGTTACATTGTCAATCGATCTCGTGTTACCATATAATTCTGTTTCTATGTGTTCCTTCATCCCCCTCGAAAAATTTCATATTTATATTATTAAAGATATTAAAACAATAATAATTATATCCTCGTAAGGTAATTTTGTCCTAATAATTGTATCTTTCATTGCTCAACTATTCAACTGTTTCGACTATTTTTAAAAGACTTTTTCGAACCTAACAAGCTGCGTTTATTTTCAATTATGTCACATTAAAATTCTCATGTTTGATCATAAAGTGACATCAAAAAATAAAATCAAGAAAAATATATACATATGAGATCTTATCAAAAAATTGTATAATATTTCGTCTATCTCTGAAGTTTCCTTCGCCTTTCTAATAGATAAGAATTTATTTCAAAATAACATACCTAGAGCTTAAAGGAAAAATGAACTTTTTTAAAAAAAAAGATTTCACAATAACAATAATGCAACAATGACTTGTCACCGGTATTGATCAACTATAATATCGACGATAGTAAATACATGTTTGGTCAGCACTTAAAGCCGGCTAATTTAAATAACTAAAGTGACCTATAGCGTGTACGCTGTCACGAACAATTAGTACACTTTCCGCGAAGAAACGAACTTCCAATTAGCAGAAATAATAATTACATTTTTCTCGGTAAATTTATTTATAGAAGTTAATTGATTTCCCGATCGATCGTTTATCTTTCAATCCAGAATCCTCTTAATTACTTCCTTTCATCAACGAAAACTATGTCATACTGTAGTATCGTGGACCTAGGGGGAGGGGGCTGGGGGGTGTCGGGCGAATTATAAACAAGCGGTTGCGGAACATGTGCGTGGTGGAGCTAAGACAAAAGACGCGAGGCTAAGACAAAAGGCAAGCTAAGGGACAAAAACGAATTAACAGACATTGTGAGTTGAGTAGTCAGAGAGTGTTGCTAACGTTGTCGAGAGAGCGTTGGATCCGTGTTGACGAGAGTTGCAAACTAATTATCTAGTTGTCTTAATTATAATACGTTATTGTGATTAGTTCACGTTAAATAACCATCGTTTCCTGTTTAATCAACATCTGTTTAATCCATTTATTGTAAATGTTGAAGTGGTTGCCACTTCTAAGAAAACTCTACATCTGATCTTTTTAGTTTCCTCAAGCACTGAAGCCATCGACAGCGCGTAGACAAAAGACTGCGACGAAGTCAGACCATAAACAGTAGACAGACGACGTTGACCAAGTTTTCAGGACAGAAAAAAATAAAAAAGAAAATACATAAAGAAGCTCCGCTCCCCAGCGGCTTAAACCCAAAAATTGTATTATACAACGAAAAGTGTAAAGCGCCGACACATAATACACAATAATTACATAATAATTACAAAAATTCACCGTTTATTGTGAATATGTACCTAAAACTGTATTCTTGGACTCAATAAACTTTAAATCTCCTTAAAAAAAAAAGAAAGACAGGCGACGTTGGCTTCGGGGGTTTCAGTTATTGGGTAACACAGCTAGGACCAGCTCAAATTGTATTCTTATTTATAATTACACGTCTCTATTTAAATATATTTTCTGCCTTACAACTTATCCACGAGTTTTCTCTGTTTACACATCGAATAACCTCAACAGTAAATAAACTAATTGTAGTAAAGATCCTACACTACTAATTGTGGTAAACTAATAGTAGTAGTAGTATTTACTAATTGTAGTAGAGGATACAAAACCTTTAATATTCCAATAATATGTTTGCAATTATTATTATATCACCGAAGAATGTTAGAGAAAATTAGAGAAATTACGCAGGACTCAATTGGATAAATTTCATAGACAAACGAACGTAAGTTAAAGTACTGTATCATGAGATACATATGTAACAGGAGTCTGCACCTTCATTTACATGACGTGAACATAATTGCTATTAATTATCAACGCCCTTACGATTGCATTATCACGGAACCGAAAGTTCAGCCTGTAGAACCTAGGTATCTAGGTTAACTCGATTATATCTCTGATCTAACAAATTGCCACCATTCACCGCTTTTCGAACCATCAAAAGAACGATATATTACCGTTATAATATAATCGTTTTACTGATGATTTATCATTATCAAATCCTTATTATTTTTACCAAGAAATATTTCTTTTGTATGCGTTAATTTCTTCCTTGGAGCAAAATTTAAATGTTTGTAGAAAAACAGAAATTTCGCCACATATTTAACTACGCGAAAGTTATTTACAGAGCGTAAAGTTAACTAAAGGTGTTTTGGAAAAGTGGATTAAGTTAATGCGTCAAGAAATGTACGAAGGAATGCTACAAAGGAAGAAGAACTACATTTTTTATCTCCGTTTGATTTCTGCTTATAAGAAATAAAAACAAGAAACTAATCGCATTAGATTCATTTAATTTCTGGTTGGTATTTACTGATGATTTATCATTATCAAATCATTATTTATACCATGAAATATTTCTTTTGTACGCGTTAATTTCTTTCTTGAAGTAAAATTTAAATATTTGTAGAAAAACAGAAATTTCGCCACATATTTAAGTACACGAAAGTTAACTAAAAGTGTTTTGGAAAAATGGATTAAGTTAATGCGTCAAGAAATTTACGAAGGAATGCAACAAAGGAAGAACTAAATTTTGTATCTTTTATATCTTAAGAACAAGAAATTAATCGCATTGGAAACATTTAATTTCTGGTTGAAACACACTTTTGGTGTAATTAATAGTTGCGTGGCTATTTTAAAATCCTAATGTTAGGTGGCTTGCTCTGTAATTTCACATCGACCACATGCGTGACTTCAGTTTATTAAAAAAATAATTCCTGCTGTCTATGAAAGACGATTATAATTTAAATAATTGGCTGCAGTTGTTTTTGTGGAAGATTTCAATGTACAAAAATGTACAGAATGCGAAAATGTAAAAATGTAGAAAATATCCAAAGTGAAATTTTCGTTAAAATATTCATAGGGTGAAACAAATTTCTATTTAATTTCTAGTCGTATTCATGAAAATATAATTTTGCGTAAACGCCCGTAGTTTATTTATTAACGACGTATGATTGATCGAAGTCGATTGAAGTCCACGAATCCAAAGTTCTCTATTCGATCGATAGCCTAATCAAAATCGAAGATAGGAGCGCCATGGTTCTAATCGCGCTGCTACGCTGCTGAATCGCTTATTCACGAGCTTTTAATTACTAGAACATGACCAACGCTGCCATGAAATTACTCCATTAGCAAATAAAAGCTGGCTTAGCTTTACGAATTCTACGTGTTTCTGGTTAAAACGCTCGTTGCCTCGAAATTCCCGCAACACGCATCAACTTTTCTCTCTTAAGATGCAACGATGGCGATCAATAGATTGATCTTTTTAAGTAAAATTCCCAACTATTTCTTTCTATTTATTTATGTGATCTAACAACGACGAATATATTTACCTGCACATTGTGAAAAGACGTCTGCATTTGATTTTTACACTTGCTATTCTGCTCTTTCCCATTCGCATTGCTCATTGCACGTCTTTCGACAAGCAGCTGGTAGCAATAAAAAATTTCATTATTACACTGAACGTAAAGTGTAAATAAAAAATCATGTTGATAATTCGATAAAATAATAAAACAATAAAAGCGTGGAGATCGTACGTAGAAGTATTCCAGTGGTTGGCATCGTGGTCCATCGCTCGAAGACGAGTGGAATACCCTGAGAAAACGATTGTCCGATTAAAACCATTCGTCATCGTTCTTCGTATTCTTTTTTATTGCGCGGTTTCCAATTTGTATTCGTAAAATGTAGTTGATAAGAGAAACAGGCGATTCAATATTCCACTTCCAAACGCAGATACGTGCATTTGCCCCGACTTTGACAGGGCGTCGATCGATCGAAAATGTCCGCATATTTTCCTATCTCGCCCGTTACCCGCATGATATATCGACCTACGTTGCCCGACGGTGACATCACGCTGAATGTATAAGCTCTGAGAAGCGACAGTTCCTCCATCCGAATAGAGAATATTCGTTCGATTCGAGTCGCACCCTAGCCAGTTGCATTTTGCTACCCTCGATCGGTTTCGTGACGAGCCATCGATATTTGTCAACCCGTTCCAACCAGATTTATCTTACCTAAGCTGTAAGGATGTTCGAGTAGCGAGCTTATCGATGCAATGACGTAAAGTCGCTTTACGGTTCTTGGAAAACACAGCGATGAATATTTGCTCGCAAGCAATGGTTATATCACATTGTATATCTCCAGCTATATAGCAATAAACTATGGTAATATCACACTGTAGATCTTTATGGAAATTGATACTTCTACGAACGAAATTAAATCTTTCCAGACGAATTTTATTTAACGAACACGTTATATTTTTTAATGAACACATTAATATGATAAAATGGATTACACGTAAGCCCGTAATATGTTTTATTATGATATTAGGTTGTCCGAAATGTTTCTTTCGTTTTATAAGGAAATAATAGACGCTCAATGTTTTTTGTTTTATATTAGTTTATCGAATTATGCACGCACATGATGATAGAAATAGAACGAAATGGATCACATCTAATCCAATAAAATATAAAAGGGAAATTGTTGTTCGTCTATTATCAACTTATGAGACGAAAAAAACTTTTCGGACAAGCCTAATAAATTTCATATATTTCGTTGAAATTCCTGAGATTTCCTGGAAAATATTGTCTCAGGTTGTGAATCTTTATGCAAATTTATATTTTCATAGCAGAGATAACCCTCGTTTTCTCACCTTAATTTGTCTCTTAACGTTAAATCAACGTAATTGTGGAATTCGATACAATGAGAAGATAAATATCCCTTCAAGTATCCCTTCAAATATAAAATAACGAAATATGCATAGATATTACCTTTTTCACTTTATCGAAACGTGTGAAATTAACGGGGAAAAAGGAATGATTTAATTTTAATATTAATTCTCTTTTTAGTAGAAAGTATCTCTTTCGCTTTAATTTAAAATTCCATGGTGTTTATCGAGAATATTCTTGGGTAATATTTCCTCGTGGTTCTTACGGAATTATTCAATCCCTGGGAATGTATAGTAGGAAATGTCTGTTGTAACATACTTCGAAGACCTTTTGCCTCGCAATGCAATAAAATCTACCGTGGTTTCTAAAGAGAAAGACAATAGAATTTATAAGTCGATAACGATTACACAAAAGCAACGAAACTTTCTGATTTTGTAAAATTCCTATTTGATTACTGACGAGATTACTTGTTTCATAAATCGAATATTTTATAATCGATAAACTAAGATGAAAATATTTTCAAGGGGAAATCCTCGAATAAAGAAGCTTCTCAAGAGCCACCAAAAAAAAAAAAAAAAAAAAAAAAAAAAAAAAAAAAAAAAAATTCAAAAAAAAAAAAAAAAAAAAAAAAAAAAAAAAAAAAAAAAAAAAAAAAAAAAAAAAAAAAAAAAAAAAAAAAAAAAAAAAAAAAAAAAAAAAAAAAAAAAAAAAAAAAAAAAAAAAAAAAAAAAAAAAAAAAAAAAAAAAAAAAAAAAAATGAAGAAAAATAAAATTCGAATGAAAAATGATCATTTTTAATTACACAAACACAACGAGAAGCTTTTCACCTAGATCAGTCATGTAATCTTATCTTTCTCTCTTGCTTCTCTTCCTTTCTTCTTTTTTTTTCCAGTCGAGAACTTTTAATTCTGTTCCCCTGGAGACTCGAGTAATTTCGAAAATTTCTTATTCCAAGTACTTGCGTTAGATAACATCAATCGCCCCTCGGATATCCTGGTAAACTTGTGACAACCATTATCTTATGTTAATTTAATCGGTCAGTCCTCTGGAAACCTGCTTAAGAAACCATTCTCTTTTGTTTATCACAAATTTTATATTGAACATAGTTATGAATCATTATTGAACGAATCGATGACTAACGATATTAAAATAGTCAATCTTGTTCTTTTTAAAACGAAAACAAAAATATTCATCGTATTCAATGTAGGGATATCGATGGATACAGGTTTGTCACATCGTAAACGTCAGCAGCAGCGAGGATGCTAAGAAAAATTCAGAAAGAAACAAAATTTTCGCTTTTCGGGTGATAGCATTGTTAGAATAATTGGCGAAATACAACATACGCGTGAGTAACGACGAAAATTGCAAGGAAAGAAAGCAGGAAGAGAAATTTTCAATTTTCTCAACTAGTTTGCAGGTCGATGAAATCCGCGACTGGCGTTTGAACGTTCTACGTCCACACGAATATTCTCTTATCTCGTTCTTTAGCTCTTTCAAATAGTCAACAGTGTTTTATTTAACGCCGCGGCACACCGCGCTGTATCGAGCGAGATCGGTTGCGAAGAGGTTGCCGATAAGAGACAAACTCTCGCGCAGCCATTCCGCGGAATTCAGCCGTAAACTTTTCCACCACAAAGTGGCAACTTTTGGACTATTTGCTCGTGAACCGATAATTTCACCCTTGAATCCTGTCGCTTGTCGACCCAGCCGTATCTCAGATTTAAATCTTTTTCTTTTTCCCTCTGACGTCTGGATCGAAAGCAGAGATTCAATTTGCCTGGAAATTCTATAAAAATTTCAAATAGACCTGCGTACCTAACGAAATACAGAATACAGAAAACGATCAGAGGAAACTTTGTCAGGTGCTTCTGTCTCTTTGGCAACTCTTTGTTACTCTTCTTTCCTTCCTTGTCGAGTGTTGCGCTGTTTTTAAATATTTACACACTCTGGAAATTGATATAATCGTACTCCTGTTACACATTGTAGAGATTTTTTTATGTATGATTGACATACATTGTTGCGACACACGACTATCTAACGACCAGTGAGGCACAACTGATCGGTTGGTATCGCGAGCCTTGTACGTTACTAGCGCCCAAGGTGGAGGATTATAATAAATGTAAAGAGCGAGGTTTAGTTCACCTTATTTATCCCACTCAATACTCTGAATACAACTGTCTTTAAGTTCACTGGCTATCCTGTAAAATATAATGTTCACTGACTGAATACTGTTATATATTGACTCTTAGAATACTGGTGCAAGAGTGTCTCTTGGTGATGTTGCTGTCGTAGAGGAAGGTTCGTGGTGGGTGTTTCTCAAGTCTGTTCCTAACTGATCATTGGATAAAGACGCATGTTTGAGGATGGGCTTCATGAAGGTTCGCGCGCGAGTGACCTTACGCTTGGGGAAACCCGCGTGCCCGGTCTTCCTGAGATGTAGCATAAAATAAAGAAGTTGCATGCTTTATGGGTTTTCTCCGTGGGGTCCTAAAATACTCTGACTGTACAATAGGCCCACTGTTTATGATGAGTCCGCACTAGGATAGCGTAGACCCTTGACGGTCGTCCTGCCCGAGGATCGCATCTGGTTCACATAAAGCGTCGCGGTAATTACCAGGCGGCCACTCCAAATCCCGAACATACACACGTCACACTGATCAACACCATTAAATTTATATTAATATTATAAAATTATAATTTATATAAATTTATATTAATATTAACACAATGTCGACCGACCACGAGTAAACCCGTGATGCGCTTTTCTCGCGTCAGCGTCGTTTTCTCAGTGCGCTGATGGTGATGATACTGTGGATTTGTTGGTCAGCATACCTCGAGCTGTGTCTCTCGCTTATAAGATCCGTCAAGTTGCGTCCTTTGTTGTAAACAAAATTTCAACGATGACGGAACGTACCAATGAAGAATCTGTCAATGAATTACACGCTGATGTTTTATCTAATTGTCCGGGTGATTGTGAATCAAATTGTGGTGACTTGGAAAACGATACTGTATCGGAAGATAGCGAATCTGATATTAGACCAGTAA
Organism: Bombus impatiens; assembly: GCF_000188095.3. Taxonomy (NCBI): domain Eukaryota; kingdom Metazoa; phylum Arthropoda; class Insecta; order Hymenoptera; family Apidae; genus Bombus; species Bombus impatiens. Next base: position 48,278 of record NT_176731.1, read on the forward strand.
AATATCATTAAACCTACGTGTATGTTACAATACAATAAGCGCATGAAGGGGGTAGATCGTGCAGATCAGTTTTTGGCGAACAGCAGTATTTTACGAAAAACTTTAAAGTGGTCGAAAAGATTAGCATTTTTTCTGATAAACTGCACCTTGTTCGATGCATATAAAACGTACTGTACCTATCTGCCAAAAAATAAAACGAGATACACAAAATTTCTACTGGAAGTAGCTAGAGAATGGATAACTGTGGATTCCAAAGAACGCAGCATTGCACCTGACGCTTTTCGAATTTCTAAAACAGCTTCTCATAATGATGCATCCTTCAGGCTTTCCGGACAACTGAGAAACCACGTCTTAGAAAAAATAGTCACTGGCAGAAAAACAAATCCGACTAGAGCGTGCAGAGTATGCTCTTCCAAAGAAAAACGCAGCGAAACTGGATATATTTGCAAAAGCTGTTGCGTACCATTACACGTAGGTGATTGTTACACTGTTTATCACAGGAAAAAAAAATATTAAACGTTGAATAACAAATAAAATTTATTAAAGTTTATTTATATTGTTTCTCTTGCACATGCAATTACGAAATAATAGCCGATGACATGAGATAAATTGTCAATAAAATTGTCGGTCAACAATGTGTTAAAAGGTACAAATTGTGATGTTGCAAATATTTTTTAAAACATACGTATATGAGCTTGTGAGAAGCCAAAACCGATTAACTCAATTTGTTGACAATTTCTCAGTTTCGTTACGTAAGTACAGGATTAATGTTCGATACTAGAAAAAACAATAAGTTGTTTCTATAGTTCATTTATTGTAAATTCGTATATTGCAAGAAGGTTGCACAAATAATAGTAAATTCTATATTAAAAAAATTGTGTTTGTAGTCTTTCTGCGTTTCAACTTACGAAGTTACGTGAATGTGGCTTCTGAGCAGCTTCTATAGACACCCTAAATTTTAAAAAATAATACTCGTAACATCGCATTTTTATACTTTTTAATATACGCAGTCGATCAGTGTATGTTTCGAGGAACTCATACGTGGAAAGCTGAAGGGAATCGTATTCTTGAAAAATCTGGATTCCTTGTTTTCAATGCACGTCTCGCGTCGTCAAAAATTGGTCCGAGAGGACCGCAGTTTACTCCATTTGATGCGAATAGAGAGAGAGAGAGAGAGAGAGAGGAAGGGACGCGACAGGTTTTCTAAGAAGGTAAAACGGATATTCAAGTGAAATGCTTTATAGGCTGGTGGTCCTTAAATTTACGAAGCTCCGTAGCCGAAGTTTCCAACCTGGAAAATTCAAGGAAAAATACAATTCTACAAATAAAAGTTCCGAAGAAGAGAGAAAAATAAGAGAGAAGTAAAAAATGTCGTTTTTATAGAATTTCTTACAAGTTTACGACTACATATATACGATTACAATTACACATATTACAACGATTACAACTCATATCGGTGAAGCATTTATTGCACAAATTACAGCGAGCGTTGGAACGAGCGTGTTTACGAGGTAATTAGCTGGCATTTATCGAATAATCGCGACCGAGTTATTCGTGTAATAATGCGCGTTGCACGTTTAGGATGAATGTTTGAACGTTCATTTTAAACATGTGAAATATTCATCAGAAGGAAAAGAACGAACTTGAGCGATGGTTGTTGATGCAAGGTAAAAAGGTCTCGTCTATCGTGTAAAGCGGACGTTAAGTAGCCGCGAGTGTACTTTGTCGCTAGTCTTCAGACCGCCAAAAAAGATAGCACGTTACGCTTTACGTATTATTATATTACTTTGCAACATTTGCTTGAAAAGTACACTATGAAGAAATTATCGCAAAGATGTTGAAAACCTTGAAAAAATTATTGCAAAGATGTTGAAAATATTCAAGGAACTTGAAACTTTGAAATTGTTTATTAAAGCAGTCGACCTTATCACGTGAATTTATAGCATATGAGACTTTTGTGCGCCAATATCTTCGCGTACAATGGGATTGAAAAGCTTTCCCTAATCCAGCGATATCTTTCCATCTACAGGTGACGACTTTCAGCGTTGGACAACTGGGCGTTCGTCCTGCGGGAGACAAAGACCAGAAGTAAGGATGGCCTTTCACTGGGATAAGCTCTCACCGGCAGAATTTCAACAGCTCCAGGATTTAGCAGTTTGTAAGTAAAAAGTGAAACGGACGGCTGGTTGCGAGTTTAGCAAACTTTGTTACCGAAGCGACGCTGGTCAAGGAAAGATCGTGTTATTTGTGCAATGAGTTTGCACTGATACAGTTTCTTTATCTTTCGAGCGAACGAAAAATGTTACTTTGTTTGCTCATTCGTGTTGCGTGCATGAAAAGAGTTGTTTGCATTTAGATGGATGTGAATCTTAGGAAGATTAAGGGTGTGGCGAAAGAATGGCAATCGAGAACCCAAGTGAAGATTTCGAACATTACATGAACATTTTACGAACCTCGTAAAAAGAGGTAAATGAACAATGTGGCAATTGAAAATATTGCAATAATTCAGCTTTGAAATATAAGAAGAAGTGAAGTTCAAGGTTCAAGGAAAGAGCAGTCAGTGCGATGCTGGTTCGGATTTCTAAATTGATCTGATAATACTTTTCAGTAATTCCGTTCAACCTGCCGATAAGATTAAATAATTTTGATGAAATTTTTGATAAAAAAAAAACAGCGAAACTTATGCAACGATCTAACATCTTATAAAATAAAAATGTTTTTAAACTTAACACGCAAAATTGTAAAATTGCAAAAACGATTGCAACGCATAAACGCGTCTAATAAAGTGAATCTCGAGGATGTCAACTGAAAGTCATGAAATGTCGGGTTCATTGTTTATGGAATTATGGAAATTCACGCGACATCGGCTGGAAAGAAGCGGAATTTATTCCAGCCGCGTTGCACGACACGTTTGTCTTCAGAATTTTTAAATTTCGAAACTGCATTTTTCTTGTGTAAGCCAAACGAAATTACCTAGTACCTTTTACGTTATTTCATTGACATCATAAACCACATTGCCTTCGTTATTCACTTTAGAGAAAACTGCGCTTAAGTAGTACGTATTTGTTTGTCTGACCATAGTTAACCATTTCTACTTATTATTTTGCCAATTTAAAGTGTCATCGATGCAATACATCATACAAGAAAGACAGAGAATATTTTTACATAAAGAAATAACTGTATCTGTTGAAGTAACTACTTCAAGAAAAACTCTACATCTTTATTTATGTACATCCGTGGCCTGGAGACTGCTATTACGCAGAAATATTCTAAATAAGCAGAGGTCCATATTATTGTGCCCTTGAATATACATTATGTTTTGGGTTGCAAGGTCTAGTGGCAAAGGAACTAATAAACAGATTTCTGTTTATGTTTCTTCTCTAGCTAAAGCTATAAGATTAACTTTTTTGGTAATGTTCTTTTGCTATAAATCTATGAACGTGCTTCCTATCGATTCCATTGTATTGTAAGGATATGAATCAGCATAAACTTATACATTATACCGTAGTAACGTAAACTATTATGATTTATTTACAATGAATGGATTGTACACATGTCGATTAAACAGGAAACGATGATTCTTTAACAGGAACTAATCACAATAACGTACTATAATTTAGACAACTCAATGGTTCATTTTCAACTCTCGTCGCCACGGATCCAACACTCTCTATCTCTCTCTCTCACGCGTACCACACTCTGTCGACAACATTAGCAACATTATCTCGACAACACAACTCACACTCCTTGACTTGTCGATTCACACTCCCTGGCTTCTCCACTAACACTCACCGTTAATTCGTCTTTCTCCCTTAGCACCCCTTTGTCTTTTCTTAAGCCCACCACGCACGTGTTCCGCATCTGCTCTTGACCAAGGTCATGTAGTCCTTTTTCACGAAACTATTCGATCGAAGGACCGACGACACATTGATAGGCCTGTCGGCACTTCGACTTTCTCGCGACATTGTTTATGGTTCAGCCGATATCTCTTAGGTCTTTCGTCTGCGATACTGCGTTACTTATACTTGTAGCTTTATTCATTTTAATATACTTTTCTATTACAAATTCATCCACTCGTTCTTCAATCAGTCAATCTCAACGGTATCTAAAAAGTTAACGATTTGTGTAACAAGTGGAAAATTAAAAAAGAAAAATTCCGATTGCTATCCAATATCCTGAATACAGATTTGCCATTTTTGAGAAGAGCAACAGCCAATTGCCCGATTTTGGTGCGGAAACGTGAGTTTCCGAACGGGGCCGTTAATCATGCGAAACGTTGGTGCGCGATCCATCATAGTTCTTGTCAATCGCCTCGAAAATGCCGACTACCTAAAAATATCTTGCTCGTTAAGTGCATTATAACATCGATGTTTGGTAGATTAGACCAATGGTCTGCTATTATTAGTCAATTTATCGGTGTTGTTTCCTCTGCAAACAACTGAATCCCAGATGTCCGATCGATTGTCTTTCTATTCTATAGCTCTCGTGCTTTTTCTTTCTTCCTTGCGGCCAGACCTGGCCAATAAACCGAGCGAAAACGCGCCTTTATCCCTTGCTGTCCCTTTTTTCTCTATGCCTGGCTATTCGTTCGAAAGCTCAGCCTCTACTCCACGAACCGAGTAATATTGCGTCGATATCGTTTTAATTGCCAACGCCAGAACCACCACGAACTGTTGACATTCGTCCCGGTGAAGTTTGTTCATTGGCTGGGTCAAGCATCCTATCGATAAAGACCGGTTTGCGGTAAGAAGCATAGTCGAAGAAATTGGTATATGTATACAGTCAGGAATAACAATAAATGGATAGGTAGTGGAAGTAGGTATTATTATGTAACATAGTTTAATCGAGCCGGTACTAGTGATATACAGGGTGGTTGGTAACTGGTGGTATAAGCGGAAAGGGGGTGATTCTACGCGAAAAAAGAAGTCGAAAATATAAAGTAACAATTTTTCGTTTGAGGCTTTGCTTTCGAGAAAATCGACTTTGAATTTTCGCTCGGTACGCCTGCACTTTATCACGTCTCGTTATAACGGATCTCACTGTAGATCATTGTCTCGATGGAATAATATAGAATAGAAAATATAGAAAATGTAGAATAAAAATTTTTTTAAATTTCTTTTTTTTAATTTTTCAATCGAGACAACTATCTACAGTGAGATCCGTTATAACGAGACGTGAAGTTCACGCGTACCGAGCGATAATTCAAAGTCGATTTTCTCGAAAACAAAGCCTCGAACGAAAAATTTTTATTCTATATTTTCGACTTCTGTTTTCGCGTAGAATCACCCCCTTTCCGCTTGTACTATCAGTTACCAACCACCCTGTATATCCTTATATCAATCATTGGGTAAATAATTGAAATTAGTATTTACATTTTCTTGTAAACAAACTATATTTAACGAAACTTCATTGATATTTATTTCCACTGTCTGTTCACTTGACTGTAATTGTTGAAATAGATATACAGATAAGCGTTCGCCTAAATTCCAATATATTTCTTCCGCCCAAACTCAAATGACCCAGTCTTGCGATTTCCCAGTGTGTATTGGATCGGCAGCTAAGTGATTGCGGATTTTGTCATTAGATGGTATTGACAAAATATGCAATCACTTAATCGCCAACCCAATACTTGGTTCTGGTTTCTCGAGCTGGGTGTAACCCTAAATTCCATATCTTTTTCCTTTGATTTGGCCAGATCTATTATTTTTCCCTCTGGTGGAACTGGCAAAGTCTCTACCTGTTCTGTCAGAATTACTACGCGGATTTATTGGAATTTAAGCAGCTACGCACTACGGTAGTAAGGTGGTAAAATCCATACAATATCATTGATTAGGTTGTATCAGCAATTATATGATGCACACGGTGCGTTAATCGTTTCGAATGGGTTTCAGTATTAAGTAGTATAAGGCGCTGAAGCTCAGCCAAATGTATACGGTACGGTACCGTTGTATTCGTTTGCGGAAAGTTCTCGTCATGAGGTTTTTTCCTTTAGCTGTTAATTATAATGATCGTGGAATCGTCGCAGAGAACACCACAGGTTTCCGTATAATGTTAGGTCGTCCGAAAAGTTTCTTTCGTTTTATAAGGAAATAACTGATGCACAACTTTTTTCGTTTTATATCATTTTATCGAATCCATTTTGTTCTATCAAAGTAAAGATCACAACGTTTGACAGATTAGGTTTCATGTTTGTATAAAAATGCATCGTTGTAAAAGAAAGACACTTTTCGAACAACCTAACATATAGAGGGAGTGCAGCGTTTTTGGAAATTATTGGTAATCTGGAATACCAAAATATCTAAAACACTAGTAACGTCATCTGATCTATAACGTCACAAATAATAAGGGCGAATGACCCGTGAACCAATGATATTTGTGAACTAACCGTAATTTTGAAATTTTCGATTCTATTTGCAGGGTAAAAGAATATCAAATTGCGAATGGTTTTCAGCAATTATTTCGCTGTGGTGGTGATTAGAATACGTCAAAACTTTATACTAAGATCATTTAATCTACTCGTTTGTATATTAATTCTATGGTTTCATGTCAATTTTGCGAATATTTCGAGGATACAAAATCTGACGTGGAATTTTAGATTTTTATATGATATTGCTAATTCAGAATACGTAAGATAAACTTACCGAGAATGCTATGTATCTCTTTTACAACGTGAATTACAGCGAAGGCAAGAGAGGAGAAACGCGGTTGCAGTGCTTCATGAGTGAAATGTGGCTGCATTGTATTCAATATGTTATGACTGCGGAAAATTATACGTCTAACTACTACAAACAAATTTTGAGACATAAGATTGATATTTATCTAAGATAATTATTCCTATGCTGTGAATTTTCTACTCGGTTAAATCCCAAGAGGAAATAATTTTATTATTTACTTGTTCTTTATTTTTATATTTATAATAAAGGTAAATTGCAATACCGCTAGTTCAAATTGTCTACAACATAACAAAATCATTACCTTTCTCTATTTTTACACCAAAAGTTCACATACTTTTTGTTTTCCATTGTTACTGAAAGTTTGGAATATAAAAATTTATTAGTTTCTTTATAATATTGCGCACTTTTTTTTCTTGGTATCCTGTGCTGTAATTGTTTATTCTTCTTAAACAAACTGATATTCCAAATACGCTGCACTTGCTGTATATATTTATAAACAAATACCTATATCATTTACAGTAGTGCGATATCCACTGACATAGTTGTACTTGAGTATTACAGGATACTCCTTGTCCTTGTCGTTATCAGTTAATGAGTTAATCAGTTAATCGTTATCAGTTAATAACAAAGAAACAGGAAAAAAACTGAGGTTTTGTAGAAGAAATATTGTAAAAGATATCGTGTGAAATTAAAGAGTGATATCAGTTTCAAGATGAAGGAAAGAGGGAAAGTATCTATTATTTGGTCAGAGACCTATCTGCCAAAAAATAAAACAAGATACAACAACTTTCTACTGGAAATAGCTAGAGAATGGATAACTGTGGATTCCAAGGAACGCAGCATTGCACCTGACGCTTCTCGAATTTCTAAAACAGCTTCTCATAATGATGCATCCTTCGGGCTTTCCGGACAACTGAGAAACCACGTCTTAGAAAAAATAGTCACTGGCAGAAAAACAAATCCGACTAGAGCGTGCAGAGTATGCTCTTCGAAAGAAAAAACGCAGCGAAACTAAACATATTTGCAAAAGCTGTTGCGTACCATTACACGTAGGTGATTGTTACACTGTTTATCACAGGAAAAAGAAATATTAAACGTTGAATAATAAATAAAATTTATTAAAGTTTATTTATATTGTTTCTCTTGCACATGCAATTACGAAATAATAGCCGGTGACATGAGATAAATTTTCAGTAAAATTGCCGGTCAACAATGTGTTAAAAAGTACAAATTGCACTGCACTTGCTGTATATATTTATAAACAAATATCTATATCATTTACAGTAGTACGATATTCACTGACATAGTTGTACCTGAGTATTACAGGATACTCCTTATCCTGTAATAATCAGTTAATGAGTTCATCAGTTAATCAGTTAATTGTTATCAATTAATAACAGAGAAACAAGCAAAAAACTGAGGTTTTGTAGAAGAAATATTGTAAAAGATATCGTGTGAAACTAAAAAGTGATATCAGTTTCAAGAAAAGAAGGAAAGTATCTCTTATTTATCGTTAGAGATCAGTGTCGGATGAATCATTTAGGACTTGTATACTGCCACTGACTATGTATACGTTATACGAACAAGCAAGTAGTTTAGCTATTTTTGAAGCTACAAGCAACGTGTGTTTTGATCAGGAAATTCGATCGTTTCGTTAATTCGCGACTGAGAAAACACGTATCTTTTGAAATTTCATAAGCTAAAGTTGTTTTATTGTTATCGTTAGGTATTAATTATTATTGTTGTTTAATAGGGTGGCGATTTCTTCTTTCTTTTTTTTATTAAATGTGTAGAATTGTAAAATTTTCGTAACTACGAGGTCGAACGTAATTTCATTGTAGATTCTAAGCAGAGAACACAATGCGCTCTTCGGCCATTGCATTGCTACTCTGGAAATTGTATTTTCTGTTCCGGTAAACAGGAAGCCACCGGTACTGCGTACGGCAAGTCACAGTTGCTTTTAACTTCATTGTTTCAGATTCTGCGCGAAAGCTACAAGATGTCCTCACCGAATTCTGCGGATCAAACACAACGCCCAGCGGTGCGCCGAAATATCATCCAGATGGTGTAAGTTGAGTCGAAATTCTCTATTGATTATACCGTTGAATCAATCTTCTCGTTGAATTTGAAATTTACTCTGGTTCTTTAATATTTGTTATGGTTTTATCGCCCACTCGTCTTCTTTTCTTTCCGACTTTACCAATTTGTATGGGAAATTAAATTATTGCCATATAGGAGAATTATTTTGAGTTAATTCATACGAAAATGCTATTTTTACAAATAAAACCGTAACCATTCGTATATTCCTTTAAAACATCAAAGTAACTTCTACATAACTCTCTTATAAGAATTTACGTTATTTATAGCAAATATGATTAATAATCAAGGATAAAATTTAACAAATATAACTTATTAAATATAATTATGGAACATTTCGCATACAGCAAACTAAATATGTGTAATATTGTGAAGGATTCATTGGCAGTGGGAAAGTGCATTTTCTTTGATGAGTACAAGAAACGGTGCCTAACGTCAATATTTGCCTAAAGAATTCTATTGTGAATCATTCAAAGTCTTACGAGTATACAATAGCGTAACGTATAGGAGCATAAAGATTTCTCTATTAGATTTTCTCTTTATCCACAACTTATAATATTACCATATCAATTCTTCTACCGAAGCTTTTAAAATTACGTTACCTGTAAAATATTCCCTCGACAATTCGGCCAAGTATCAAGATGCTATCGCTGTGTCATTTGAACATGAGAATAAATTAGTCGCCGGAAAAAGAACGATACGGCTAATGATGATAGAGAAAAATAAAGAAACGTTGTTGAAAACGTCAAACGGTTCTCATTAATTCTTGGTCAGTTTCAACTTAATCTTTAGCTTTACTATTCTTAGTTGCGTGAATGAAATACTCCCGGAGGATGGACGATATTCATGAAACGTGCGCGTTTTTAAAAAAGAAACAGAGAAAATAATTGGATGAATCAACGTCATCGCAATAGCACGAAAATTCAGCAAAGTGGCAAACGGTCGAGTAATACGCTGCGTGCTTGAAAGCTTTAATTCCGAGAGCACGACGTAATTTCATTACAATTTTTTTTTTTTTTACATTTTTTCGTACAGTCGTTGAAAGTAGTCGCGCGTCGACTAAATTTCCACCGATACACGAAATAATGCGTTCGCAATCTGCATTTTGCCTCCGCTTCGTCGACCTCGGAATTCATGCGAAATAAAACGATCAGAATGCAGGCGGATAATAGCGTAACCAAATAATCGTTGCAATTCTCTAGTAAACGTCTCTGAATCACGTTCGAACATAATCACGCAATGATTATTTTATTTTTGATTCTTCGTATATTTGTCTAGTTATTTTCTCTTTGGATATATAGAGGACTTGTGTAGAGAATGTTTGACCGTGAGATTTATTGCACGAGATTGCTCGTTGTTGAAACCATCGAATATATTTAAAAATAATTCAATAAATTAGCATACGGACAATATTCGCTGAAACGCTCGTACAGTGTATAAGTTGGAAAATAAAATCGCTGATAAATACTCGATAAATGCTCGATAGATACTCGTACATACTGATCGATAACTGTTAGATAACTTGGTTGATAACTGATTCGCAGGACTAACGGATAACTCTCTTCCTTACGATTGCGTCCGTTTATTTATACTGGTCGAGGAGAGTCGGAAAATTCAAATTCGTCTTTGTTCGACGTTGTCTATTCATTCTTGCATTACGTGTATCCCACCGATCTTGATACTCCGAGGCAAAACAACAACATGATTTGAATTATCCTCTAACTCATGTGCCGCTACAGATATAATATACAGGATGGTTGATAACTGGTGGCACAAGCGGAAGGAGGGTGATTCTACGCGAAAAAAGAAGTCGAAAATGTAGAATAACAATTTTTCGTTCGAGGCTTTGTTTTCGAGAAAATCGACTTTGAATTATCGCTCGGTACGCGTGAACTTCACGTCTCATTATGACGGATCTCACTTCTATACGTTATAACGGATCTAATTTTTATTCTATATTTTCGACTATATTTTATTCTATATTCTATATTGCAAGCCAAATATTGCTTCTAGGCGAAAAAAGAAGTCGAAAATGTAGAATAAAAATTTTTCGTTTGAGGCTTTGTTTTCGAGAAAATCGACTTTGAATTTTCGCTCGGTACGCGTTATAACGGATCTCACTGTAGATCGTTGCCTCGATGGAAAAATTAAAAAAAAAATTGTTTAAATTAAAAAAAATAACGTCAATCGAGAAAACGATCTGCAGTGAGATCCGTTATAACGAGATGCGATAAAGTGCACGCGTACCGAACGAAAATTCAAAGTCGATTTTCTCGAAAACAAAGCCTCAAACGAAAAATTTTTATTCTACATTTTCGACTTCTTTTTTCGCCTAGAAGCAATATTTGGCTTGCAATATAGAATATAGAATAAAATATCTTTACCACCAGTTACCAATCACCCTGTATATATAAGCAAAATATTAAGAATATATATACATATTGTTATCAATATGTATCTTCATATGTAGAATTTCGAGGAAAAAGTTTTCTAATCAAACAAAATTCTAAGTGGAGTTTCTCTCCAAATTCGTTACACGTTGCAATTTCAAACTTTTGCAAGCGAGACAAATTATTTTGCTTTGATTATTGATAGCAACATATGTTTCGTATAATTTTGTAAATAAATGCAAAATACACTGAAATTTAAGTATTTACACGGAAACTTGAATAAGTTATACTATAATAGTATAGTAAGTTCTGTCGATAAAATAACATAGTTTGCTTAACTAATCGTCAAGAGTCAATATTTTTTTTAACGATAACACTCTTGTCGATAGGAAAAATAAAACGAATTTGGATCCCTGTTGGACCAAACGACGCACGTTCGAGTGTGATAGCGTCGATTTGGGGGCGAAAACGTGAACAGTGTGTGCGAAAACACAAGTACATGTACGTAAAGCACATCGTGCGGTATAAACTCGCAATAACTCGCACCTGTTCCCGTGGACCCAGACATATTCCCACTGTAATAGCTACAGGAATAGTTTCGGATTTTATGGGACGCGTGTTTCCTCGATGCATACTAACACGTTCTAACCCTTTGCGTGTAGTTCACATATACAGTTATATCGATTGCATATTTGTCGTTGTATTAAAAGCGGTTGTACTGTATGAAATGTGGCATCAAGTCACAGCAAGACCGGTGACTTTACCTTTTATGGCCACGAGATTTTCCGTCAAAGGTAACGATTATACCTTATCCGCCAGCTTTATATGTTGCTTCGTTCTAGACGCGCATAGCTTAGCGCATGTCAGTGAATAATATGCGATATATTGTACCATGTCTGGGAATAAATTTCATAGATTTTATCGTAATAGCTATATGGTAGTTATATGTAAATAAATCATCATTGTTTAGGAAATTCATTGTTAGTTCAATTTAGTTCAAAAGAGTGACTGTCCGTTTACTCGAAGATCTAAATTTTGTAATCCTTTATATTCTGAAAATTCTTTAAACACTCGTTCAATACCAGAACAATGAATGAGAATTTTGAAATCTAAAATGAACGAATGTGCAATTTTCGAGATCCAGTGTTATGCTCCGAAGAGAAAATGATTGTAAATGTCTGTGAATTTGTTTGTACAATAGCTGTTTTTTCACTTTTCGATTTTATATCGGTAAAAGAAAGACAAAAATCTGGTAACACATTACGCATTATCAGTAGAAGAGCATAAACGATTAAAAATACGAATAAAAAAGTTTAAACCTTCGACCAAATTGTTTAAAAATATTTTGAACGAATTATTAGTAAATATTCTGTTGTATCCACTTATTAAACCACAATGTTTTGTAAAAAAAAATCAACAACACAATTAGTCTCACGTCAATCAAAAGGCAGTTTTGACAGCATATTGAATTTTAAAATTATCTACTCCGCTATAAGACACGAAAACTATGACTCATCGAGTCTTCCTTCGTGGTCTTCGAATAGTTTCGTTAAAAATTCACTTCGCTGATTTTAGCTGCTAAGGTTACGCTAAATCCTGTAGACGTTTCGCTTTCAAAGCGAATGTTTCTACTAGCCTCTTGTTCCACGGTAAACGCGCAACAGAACGATGTCACGATGTTATCCATTTTGTTGCTAGATTTTAAATCATCAATGTTTGCTAAACAACTTGTCACTCTTTACTTGTATCTTTTTATTCGGGAATTTGATATCCGAGCCTCAGTGACAACGTAACTTTAAACTCTTGACTGTCGTCTGGAATTTAACCACCGTGCTGCGTGAAATATTCAGCCGTGAATACTCGAGTAATATAATCTGCAACAACTATGAAATTAACATAATCAACACGTGGAAAACTTTAAAGCAAGTAAATTAGCTAATTTATCCGTATGAAAAGAATCAGAAGAATCATCATATTTTTATAATATTCAGGTTGTTATAATGATTATAAAAATATTAGAAATCTAAATATAATTATATTGAGATTGTAAATATTGTTAAATATATCTATGTCTACTACGAAAATAAAGTTGCGACTTAATTACTTGTGAAACTATAGATAATGTTATTGTATTAACTATGGAAGTTCTAAATTAAAATTCTCAAAATCCTGATCTATTATCATTTGCAACCTACCATATCTTTGAACTTAATAAACGGTTTACTTTTAATCAAATATCATTGACACCAATTTAAATCAGAACTAAGAAATCAACAAAATGGACTGGTCACGTTTACTCCCAAACTCCAATAATATAAACATAATGTATCATTGATATCCATTGACAAAGGTTCTAACAGAGAATAGTTTTCAATGTTTGTCAAGACATAACGTTAATAATAATCGGTTATTAGGGAGACTTACGATGACAGTCTCGGACGCAATGATAAAACTATGAGAATAAGGGTTGTTATCGTAGTCGAAGCGATAGCTGATAATGTTCCTTGACTGATGGATTGTCGAGTGGCGCATCAACCACGGGGGAAGCCGTGAAAGGCGAGTATACATCGTTATCCGGTACCAGGATAACGATCCTTTATATCGAGCTAGCTTACACTTCTATATTTATTTCCCTTTCACGATTACGTCGCCAGCGCCCTGAGCAAATATTACGCAAGAGATTCCTTCATATCCACATCTTCTTTTCTTTCTCCTCTCTTACCCGTTTTCATTAATTAACACTACAACTACCGATTGTTAACACGAAGCTATTTCTACCATAATTGGTCAAATTGACTGGTCTTTAAAAAATGCATAATAATAGAATATTTTTATATTTATTGATTTATTACTTTCTTACAGAAGCAATTCCATGTTATGTAGTGCATTTTTCGTATTATTAATCCATCTGAGACCACGATCGACCTAAACGAGGGTTGACACATTTAGAAAATTGTAGAACCAGTCGTTTTGACTGTTGTGGTATTTCTAGCGATCGATTGGGAATTTTCCTGATAGCTAATATCATCATATCGAATGATACGCGGTAAAAATTTGAAAAACGTGTGGCAAGTTGTGGAAAACGAGAAAACTGGTTAATTGGGGTTCGATAAACAGATTGCAGGACCCTTTTACACTGACAAGTACCACTCATTTTGGCTGCTACTGGTATAAGTAGCCTCAATATAAAATTATTTTCAGTTTGAATACATAAAAAACAAAATAAAATTTATTATATCGTTCTTTTAGTTATCGTTGCGAAAATCATTACATCGTGAAGTAGAAATTTTAAAATAAAATTGTAAAACCAGTCAATTTGGCTGGTGTGGTAGTCCAAGTGTTAATTCTCTTCTCGTCCATTTTACCATCGATGAGTTTATTCTCCCGTAATGCGAAGATAATCTGTCTGCTTAAACGATCCTCTCTTTTCGCATTTTTCATTCGTCTATCACAGGATTTGTGTGCATCATGTAAGTACAATTTGTGTCGTTTTCGTTCTATTATGTGCACATGCACACTGCAGAATGACACACATGGATATAAATAGCAAGGGAGATTCTTTGATCGAGCGAAATTACTGGCTCGCTTTTATCCACGAAACTCACCGAGTGAGAAAGAGGTCCATCAGGACCATCTTGACCTCAGAGGAAATAACATCCAGTTGAACCAACTAAGCGATCAACGATGTAATTCGAGCCTTCTTGTTCGTCGATAATCACTAAATTCTTTGCGATAAGGTGACAGACAAAGAGAGACAAAGAGACTAGAAAATAATTTTGAGTAATTAATCTCTTTATAAGACGCTCGAGTTGTACGGAAACTTGAAACAATTTAATGTAATTAATCTTCGTTTACATAGGGCCGTAAAGCGTATAGTTGCAAACAAATGACGCCGCTACAGATTCTCTCAGTCTTCGTTTAACAAATGTTTCTTACAAGATACGATGTTGGTAAAAAAATGTACGTTATTTAAATGGAAATTTGATTGCGTTTTTCTTTTAGAATTCTATGTAATGGTAGATTGTATTCCATTTTTTACTATTCTTCACTGAATGTTAAAAGAAATAGAAATATGAAAAAATAATCTCTTCGAAAACAAAATTTCGTATGAAAAAATTATTCTATGTTTTCGATTTATTATATTTTCATCTAGAATCACATACTTCCTGGTTGTACATCAGTTATAAATAAAACGATCATCCAGACATCCTAGGTTTAAAAAAGGAGATTTGAGAAAATTGAACATATTCTCTAGGAGCAAATATTTTTCAAATTAGTGTTATTCTATATTAAAATTGTATTTTTAATTGTTTACGAACTTGTAACGCTGCGATAGCAATCGATAAATAATTAAATTCTGCAGTAAAACACGAGTTAATTCTCAAAGGTTTCATTTGAAGGAAGAACAGTATTCCTATAAATTCCTAGACGAAACACCAGAGACAGGGGGAGAGACATAGAGATGCGCTGTTGGTAACATGGCAGGACGCTTTCGTCCTTTCTGCCGGATCACTAGTCGTGAGTTATAATTGAACATGCCAGACATGGTTAACTATTCCGTGTCGGTCACGATCGACCTCAAATCTCCACTTTGCCCACTACTGAGAGAATTCAATTTGCTCTGTCACGCCTCTTCCTCTAATATATGCTATTAATTATGCACGCTAGAATTAGGATATTCACCACCAATAGTATGCATTAAGAAGTTCAATTTGCACTGTATACAGATTTACCCATGAATCGAGATTTCCGCGGGAAATCTCACTGTCCGTGAATCTAACGTTAATTCAAGAAATTCTGATTAGAATCGTCAAGCAGAATTAATTACTTAGCGAAACAAAATTATTATGGTAAATAGAAGAAAATCCATCATCTCTTGGGTGATTTATTTCGAAGCTTGGAAATTATTCAAATGGTTTTTAATTAGCATTAGAATTACTGACGTTACGGTACAAAACTTGTTCAAAAAAAAAAAAAAAAAAGAAAATACAGCGTAAAGCAGAATAGAAATTTTTGTCCATATACAGGGTGGGTCGACTGAGTGAGATCATCTAAATATTTGCATTATTTGTTGGCGCATACAAAAAGTTTCTCGGGAAAAGGTTACACTGCTTCGTGTGGTACATGTGATACTAGAAATAGCTTTTTTGATTATTTTTTTACGAAACCTCCAGATTAATGATATTTTTTTGTAGATGATCTACTGCCTTATCGCTTGCAATAGGAATTAATGTTTATGTTTGGATACGAACGTGAAGAATCAGCGCGCTGCGTAATCCGAGAAATGCCACGTTCATCGAGATATCGCGTACAATTTGAATGCATTCAGACGTAAATATGTGGAAACGATGATTCGAATTTTCCAGTAGATCTTTAAACTCTTCTTCACACTCTTCGAAAATATCCAAAAATAAACATAGGGTTATCAATGAAAAAATATCGGTAAACCTCGAGATCTCATAGAAAAATAATCATAAAGAAGATTTATTTGCAATATTACACGTGCTCCTTGAAATAGTGCAATTTTCTCTTGCAAAGTTTCTTTATACGACAATAAATGATGCAGATATTTAGGTGATTGCATTTATCTGATCCATCCTGTACGTTAAAAGATCACTAAAAAATCCCGAAATTATTGAAAATACTTGCAAATTCGTCATTGCAAATTTATAAAATTTCTATGAAATTTCGATAGTACATCCAAAAGACTAACATGCTTTTACTTAATAACGAGTCCAATTTTTCCAAGTATGAGACAGGCAGACACCTGAATATTTTCCACATTTTACATGCCACGAAGTTTACGCTTCAAAACAGTGTCTGGAATAGTGAAAACATCTCGTTGTAAGAAATTACTAGAAACGAGTTCAACACAGTCACGTTTTGCACCACCTTCTGTAAATTCGAACTCGCGTGCTTTTACTTCGACGTTCGTCCACACTACCAATTGTACAAAGGATAATCGAGTACCCTCGGCGTCGTAGCCGCGAAGAAGGTCAAAGCGCGCTAACCTGTGCGCTAGCGAAGAACAGGACATAGCGTTCGACAGCCTCGAGTGGCTTCGCTGTCTCTTGCTAAAACCGAAGCAAACGGAACCCAGGCAATCAATTGCTGCGAGCGTTTAGAGCTTCGCGTTTTCAGGCGTCTCAATCGCAAAACATCGGCACCGCTAGCCCACACACCATGCGGATGACAGCTTAACACTGACTGCCACGTTGGTCATTGGTAACCGGAGCGTTTGAACTTCTTACAAATATAAAAATTGAATGAAAATTGACAGTTAGGGAACTTTGAATATGATAAATGGAAAATACCTTGAAATAAAAAGTGCCCCATTGAGCAATTAAACATTTTTATTAGAACATCAATAAAAAAAATGAGAACAAATCTTGCATCTAAGGGTGCATTGTGTTAAAACACTTTAAACATAAATGTGGCTCATCCATACAATCTGGACGATAGGTGGTCACCTTCTTGGTCCGATTCTTAGCAATTTTTGATCCTAACTCTTTAACATTTTTTTATAGCACTCTCTGCAAAATTTTCGTGCCAGGTACGCTTGCCCTTCTTTCTTCTGCGTTTCGTGTCGCAATCTTCGTCGAATAAGTATATTTGACGGCTCTGATGAATGCACTGTGTGCATTCTAAACGCTGATACCTTGATTTTTGTTTTCGTTGCTTGTTTATAGAGTATCACCGCGTTTGAAATTGATGTATTTAACAATAACTTTAAAGCTAATTTTATATACCACTTGAGGGTTCTTCTATGTGGTGTAGAATATGCTATCGTTTGATTTCGTAAATCTACAGCACATTTTCCTCTGTTGTAATCTACCACTACCATTGGTTTATCACAAACATAATTTTTTTTACGGACCTCTACCATTTCAGCTGAATGTTTCGTCGAAATCATAAAAATGTCACGCTTGTTTCGCCACCTTACTATTATATATAGAATGAGCAAATATTGTTCACTAATATCTGCTATACGTTTCAACAATATATTCTGGACGTTTTGCTTACGACGAAATAACGAATGCGAATGGTTTGTTGAAACAAACGAAGCCTTGTTACAATATGTCGCTATCAACTGTTACCAAGGGGCCACTTTGGGTCACCCATGACCACTAATAAGATAAACGGTACATTGGGCAAGAATATTGTCTTACATAATCAATTTATTATTATTTTTCCATTATATGTTTTGAATAATAAAAATACTCCCATGGCGTCCTGAGCGAAACATATGACTTCGGCATGGCAATGAAAGTATTAATTTATGACACCCTTAAGTGTTGGAGGCTTTCTCTTTCCCATAGCAGAAGGTGACGAAGGACAGGCGGCCGCCCAGGCGTTCGAACTTCACATTTTCTTATACTATCAAGAAAATATATCAATGAGTGCTTTAAAAATCGACCAACTTGGGCTCGTTAAAACAGTTAGTCGGTAGAATAACGAATCTTCTTTCGATCCATGTAATACTTTTTACATACTATTATATTTACAAAAAATTTAGGAGTCCAGTGAGAGAATGAAAAACAAAAATAAATAAATAACTACAGGAATGAACATGTATAACATTCATACTTTGTATAGTAACGGTTTTTAGTATGGACAAAATTTCCGTGTCAGAATCTAACTTTATCTACTGTTGTATCAAATGAAAGTTTTGGTCACTCATAATTCCTTTATATCCACGCAGTTAATCTTTGCAGAAATATTGCATCCATGATCTTGCGTCACGGATCGTAGTTTCCACTCCAGATACATAATCCAAATATTTCGCATTTAGTTGGGGCTTCGTGACCGTTTGAACGAGCGCAGCAGTGGGTTGCTCGATCGACTCGGCAAAAGGTACTCGAAGTGGAGAAACTCAACCATACACAGACGGATTACCCGTTCGGACAAGAATGTTCGCCGAGAACTCGCAATTAGGCAAGAACTTAGGATCTTGTTCGCGTAGTTCGTTTGTGTTGGCCCGTTTGATCGCATATTTCCGCCATTAGCCGGCCAGATATGCAAGAGAAACGCCCCATCGAGTATCGACTGGCACTCCTCCACGTCGATAATGATTCTCTACGGAAATACGAGTAGCTCTATCGAAACTCGGCTGGCTGGCAAAGCAGCTTACATCTCGTACAATCGTTCATGCTGTTGAACGCGACAAATCAGCTTTGTCACCGCGACCACGTTCCTCTACCAAAGGAAAGACACTAATTGTAAAACTACTAATTGTAGTCGTCTCTGGAAAAACCAAGCTGTGTCTTCGTCTTCTTTCTTTCCCTAAAAGTACACTCTAGCAGTTAGCACGTTCGGTATATGAGCTATCCAGAAGGTAATACAACTGGGTAAATCGAAGGATAGAAGAAAATGATGACGTGACAAACACTATATTTTTAATTTACCCGAATCGATTTTCTGCTATTTATGCAATTTTCGTATAATAACGATACACATTTGTTTCTTAAGGATCGAGTATCAATCGTGTTCTTGCACTGGCTCACGGAAGTGTTTCAACGTTTACCTTTAGTGCTTTGTGTCAATCGACAATCGTCAGCTTCCTTCATTGCAGACAAAATGCTTGGTATAACACACGTAATATGTATATTCGTAAAAGATTGCTACAAGTAAATTAACAGAAAGTGGAGTTAATCAGTTTGGCTTCTGAGAGACTCATATCGTATTGATGATACGCAACGATCAATTTCCAGCTGATATATTACCCATAAACATAAATAAACGTATACCGCAGGCGAATAAACACGTCGAACATGTGAATAAATCAAGCATACGATAAACAAACATATAAATAAATAATGGATCCAATAGAGGAATGATAACCGCAGTATTTTTTCCTAAGAACGAAGTGCGTGTAGGAAATGGTATGTAATATTGATATTTATGTAGAGAATTCACAGAATGCCTATATTAAGCGTAAATGTATAAATTATCCCAGGTCAAGTGCTTAGTGTGTTAATTATTCTAATAGTTAACGTTGTATGTAAATAAATGTAGTACAACAGTCGATACAAATATGAATTAAACAAGCTCCTATCAATTAAATCTATTTATCTGAAGCAAAATTCCTACTGTTTGAATAACAAGTCATAGATTTTTTGTATTATTATTTATAATTTGTACTTTACAATTTATCCAGCTGAACATTTGGTAAATTTTTCTAACTTAATCGTTAGATAACACGTGGATGGCTACCCCCAGCAGGATACCATCCTCGAGTTTGACTGTTTTATTTCTTTAATGAGATCAATGCGGTGTTTTCTTTTCAGTCTTCTTTCTATGAGAGTTTTGCTCGCTTCAGCAGCCAGCTGATTCGGATGTGCCGCCGTTCTTTCCTTGTATTTTTCTGCGTAGCTGCCGATTTCTTCTTTGATCGTTGGTATTTTTCAGTCTTTGCGTATATCCTCGTTTCCGACATACCATGGAGCGTTCACTATTGTCCTCAGTATCTTCGATTGTAGCGATTATAGTTTATTTATGTGACTTATTGCTGCTGTCCCCCATAGTGGTATTTCGTACATGCAAATTGGTTTATTATCGCTTTTTAGATTTTTAGTTTATTTTCTATGCTGGGTTTAGAGTTTCGACTAATTAGCCAGTTCACGCGTCTTCTAAAAAGTCATAGATGATACTTCAATTCGATGCTACTGACAATTTTTCAAATCATGAATTTTGTCGCTCCTGCCTGTCCTCTGAAATCCTAGAATAGATGACAGATCAAACATACGTACAGACGAACGAGTGAAAGAACTCGATAAACGAAGCAACGTGGAGACCCAACAATCACGAAGATGACAGAGATACGCGAGCAGAAACGAAAAAAATTGTAAACCGTAAAGTTAAATGTCAGTCTGCTAGATGGAGGATAATCGACGAGCTGAATCGAAGGTTCGTTTCCAACGGACGATCAAATCAACGAACGAAAGTTGCCACATAGGCTCGATGCCTTTTTTTTTCTCCTGATGCAGCGTTAGAGTGCAGAGGTCGTCGATATCGAAATCCAATTTAGTGGAACAAAGGGGACCGCGAATCTGACGCGTGCAAGGTGTTAAACTCTTCAACGCTGGCGAACTCTAATCATACCACATATTCGCGTCGTCTTTCTCCAAAATTTCCCCGGACCATCTTCCACTTTTGCAAATTTTCTTTCTCAGTGAAAGGACGTAACTTGTCAGAACTACGTGGTTTATGACAAAGTATTTGTTACTCAGACGTCTAAGAATGAAAATATGAAATTTGAAGTACGTTATTTCCTTGCATAGGGGTAATTCTATACAATACATTATGGTTTATACAGATTCGTATGTTTGGAGAATTAAGTTAAATAAGAATAAGGATCGCTAATATTTTTTCATGTTATGTGAATTCTCTATAATTTTGCACTTTCGAATTTCCTATAAATGCAGAAAAACCCGCAGTTCATCGCGAAATTTCGCTTTAACACAACTATCGATAGTTAACACGGAGCTATTTCTACCAAGAACCAGTCTAAATGATTGGTCTTGAAAAAATACGTAATAATAGAATGATTTTATATTTTGGATTTATTATTTTTATTTGCAGAAGGAATTGCATGTTATGTAGTACATTTTTGGTATTATTAATCCATCTGGGACCATGATCGACCTAAACGAGAGTTGACACGTTTATAAAATTGTAATACCAGTCGTTTTGACTGCTGGGGCATTTTTAGCGTTAGCATCTAGCAATCTAACGATGGATCTGGAATTTTCCTGATAATTGATATCATCATATCGAATGATACGTGGAAAAATTTAAAAAACGTGTGGCAAGTTGTATAAAACGAGGAAATTGGTTAGTTGAGGCTCGACAAACAGATTGCAGAACCTTTTTACACTTTGACAAGTACCATTCGTTTTAAGTAGCCTTGATACAAAATTATTTTTAGTTTGAATACATAAAAAACAAAATAAAATTCATTATATCGTTCTTTTAGATATCGTTGCGAAAGTCATTACATCATGAAGTAGAAATTTAAAAAAAAAATTGTAAAACCAGTCAATTTGGCTGGTGTGGTAGTTCTAATGTTAATGGGAAATAAATAGATACATAGAACGAGATAGTTATGTTAGATATGTTCGCTTATGGTGAATAAGTATCATCAAAGTTCTGTTCCAAGAAGACAACATAGGATTCTCGATCATAGTACAAATAATTATAAATAACAACAACATCAAACAATCTTACCCGCCAGATCGTTAACTTGTCAAAAAGTTCATCCACTGTGATCATATTGTAATTCGAGAAGAACATAATTGTGCATTTCAACACGATTTAGATTACCCAAAAAGTTACATCGAAAAAGTTACATCGTGTAATTAGAAACTCCAATAGGAATTCGCGTAATCGCGATGGGAATTCAATTGGACACGCAATTGGGAAAAATTGGACGAAAGAATCGAGTCGCAACGACGGAGAAAAAGATATTCGGCGGAAAAGATTCTGACTACTCGGTCGAGAAATGCTGTTTCTGCTCTGGCCACGTGCCAGCATCCGGCACGGCGGCGTGAAAAATCGCGCAATGGAATCTCGCTAATTTCCGCTAATTTCCGCTAATTCCGTCGTACTCTTTTGCCGCAGGAAAAGCACGTTGAAATGTGCGACTGTGAAAGTCGACTGTTGAACGTCTCGAGTAATTGAACGAGTGATTAAGCAATCGTTTGTTGAACAGACGAGCCCAGTGTCCCACTGCTACGCCGTGTAACCAGAGAAACTTAGATTTTACGATGTTTCATCGCGCGTTCCTCAAAGTTTCTGTTTTCAATCAATCACATTCACTCGTTTTCGCACGATCGCTGGCAAAAAATAAACGCACCGGATTTAATGCGATTCACGATAGTTTCTTCGGATTATCACGTGTGATGATCGCGAGAAGAAAGGAACTGAAACGAAAAAAAGGAAGAAATAGAGAGAAAGAAAGTACCGAAAGGATGAAAAGAAAAGGAGAAAAGAAGAAAATAATACGAGTTATGGCGGTTCGTTTGGTTTATCACGAGTGATGATTACAATAAAATGGAGAAAGAAATAGCATGAGGTGATGGTAGGACGTGTAGGGTGCCAAAGAAATATTCCGCAGATTAATTTTAACAACGAGTTTATTAATATCAGGAAAATGACAGCCTTATCAGTGCGCGTTACCTGGGCTTCTGTACTTGTACTGTTCTTCGTGTGCTCAACGTCCACTCCACTTCACTCGGCACTCGCGACGTGTCACTCCGGGTGCCACTGTCTCTAACTGTGTGTCCAGCTTTTCCTCGTTTCCTTTTATATAGAGTGCCGAGGTGGCCGAAAAAGAAAGTCTTCTTCCGGGGTAGGTAAACGGTCTTTTTCTTGCCGAAGACTCTTGCAGATTTTTGTAAGTCCCGGGGTTTATTCTTTTACGACGTCCTGGCCAGGGTCTTTTTTCTTCTACGACGCCCTGGCCTCGGACGTCGTTTCGCAGGCCATGTGGCCAACACATGCGCTTAAATCCTGGAACTTTCTTTACGGCCATAGGCCGCTACAAGCAAAAAAGAAAGAAACGGAGAGATGAAGAGAAACAGAGACAACGAAAGGAGAAGAAAGAGGGGAAGAAAAGGAAGAAGAAACGAAGGGGCGAATGAGGAGAAGAGTGCGAGGACGTAGAGGAAAAGAAGGGAATGGAAAAAAGAAGAGAGGAAAGGAAAGTAACGGAAGGGGAGGAGTAATACCTAGTTTCTTCCACGTTCATTTCAAGGTTCGAGCAGGGATGACCTAATGCTCGCTTAACGAAGGACTTTTATATTCTACCTCGTCACTATCCAACTTTAACTCTATTTTATCATAACTCCATTAAGACTTTTAATCGCGAACGGCCTACGCCTCACTCTGAAGTTTTTCCAATCTTCTAACTACTAAATTTACACTCTAAATTTTAACTAATTGGATACATTACATTTATTAACCACTGTAAATATCGTACTGATGAATCCTGCGAAGATTGCAGTTGATCTATGAAATGTATGCGAAATCTTCTTACAAATGTTAGCACGTCCGAAAAGTTTCTTTCGTTTTATAAGGAAATAATGGACGCACAACATTTCTCGTTTTATATTATTTTATCGAATTACGAATCATCCATTTTGTTCTATCAAAATAAAGATCACAACGTTCGACAGATTAGGTTTCGTGTTTGTACAAAAATGCGTCGTTGTAAAAGACGTGTCTGTAAGAGAAAGACACTTTCCGGACAACCTAATACTTATTGGTATATACCCGTTTATGTAAAAATTGTGAATGTATAAGTAATTACATCGATATATTGAAGTTATTGTTAAAAAATATGCGAAATATCGATGTATTGATTGATCAGCTAGTATAATATTTATTGTTTCGAACAACAATCGCTTATTTTCAACAATACAGAGTGGTTGGTAACTGGTGGTACAAGCGGAAAGGGGGTGATTCTACGCGAAAAAAGAAGTCGAAAATATATAATAACAATATTTCGTTTGAGGCTTTGTTTTCGAGAAAATCGACTTTGAATTTTCGCTGGGAATTTTCACGCGTGCGGTACGTTATAGCGCATCTCACTGTAGATCCTTGTCTCGATGGAAGAATTAAAAACAAAAATTAAAAAAAGAAATTTTTATTCTATATTTTCTATGTTTTCTATTTTATATTATTCCATCGAGACAACGATCTACAGTGAGATCCGTTATAAGACGCGATAAAGTGCGCGCGTACCGAACGAAAATTCAAAGTCGATTTTCTCGAAAACAAAGCCTCGAACGAAAAATTGTTATTCTATATTTTCGACTTCTTTTTTCGCCTAGAATCACCCCCTTTCCGCTTGTACCACCAGTTACCAACCACCCTGTATAATCGCATTTCGTAAATTATTAGACAAATATAAATCACGATGATTGAGAAAATAGGATGGATATTTCTCATAAATTCGCTCGTTTTATCGCATTCTCCTGGCTTTTTTTTATTTTTACTGGATAAAATCGTTATTCCTTCTCGTGCGTTCGATTCATCGACCAAACGACGACCAAGACTTCTGCGGCTGCTCCTCGATAAATAGAAAGAATCGTTACGCACGTTTTATCTCTTTGTTTCAGTGATTTAAACTGACCTCTCGAGTAACCAGCGTCCGTTCTCCGCCGTTATTTATGTGCTAATACCAATGTCAAAAGTATAAAAAATATTTGCAAGCGCAAAGAATAGCACGGCGAACGTCGGATGTGAACTGTGTTTCTTTAAAACGTGCTAGAAGAACTTCATAAAAATTTCAGACGAAGAAAAATGTAAAAAAACAAAGGGAAGGAATTAAGGAAAGAAAAGTAAATCTCGTAACAGGCTAAAATATAAAACTTCCGTAAACAGTAGTTTTTCACCTGGCACACAAGTATCCTTAATTTTTAATCGCGCGCTCTTTCCTCTTCGTAATAAAAGAAAACCAACCCTTTGTCTATACGTTGTAACAGGTCTGCCAATGCTATTTCCTCTGCTCTTCTCGCATTTAGGTAAATAAGGATGCACCGGAGTGAAGATTCGTTGCGCGATTCCTCCACTGTTTCCATTATACGTAGAAACGCGATATCTGTGAAACTGAAGAAGCCGCTTGCTGTTCGCCGCTGAACCATTCGAATCGCTGGAACCGTCGCGATTGCCTTTTTATTTCGCGCGAAGGGGACTTCATTGCTAATTTTAAAGTGGATCCACCGAGGGAAAAAGACGATTGCATTTTCCTTCTCCGTCGTTCCCTCGATTCCATCACGGAACGTGGCTTCATTTTAATCGTAACACGCGTGATTACTTACGAAAAAATCAGCTTTCACACTCTTTGAGTCGCAACGAGAGGCACAAAGTGGCGGAACATGAGACACGCGTGTATTTAATTTATTATAAGACGATTATTTCTGCGAAGAAAAAAATACCTTTTCCGCTCTTGACCCTTACCCCGATCTTCTTCCGCCCTATTTCCCTCTCCCTCTTCCACCGATTAACCGCTATTTTGCCTCGGCCAGGTCTCTTTATATAACTATCGATTTATTTAAGCGCGCATTACATCCCCTTCCCCTTTTAGCAAAATTTTGCCTCGTCAACGAAACGCGCATTCCACTCCGCCCCAGAGACCAGGCTTGTTACCGCGAACGACAAGAAAATTTCATTCGAACAATACCGTCGTGCTACTGTTGCCTAAATATATTCTCGTTCAATGTTCCCGCTTCGACGATTTTCCGTGTCCGGAAACTTGTGTCTATATAACAGAAAGCGGAGACCAAGTATCGTCAAACTGTCATGCATAAAACATTAACATTAACGAAAACAATTTGTGAATGCGACCTATGGAGAATTCCTCGACCCACGTTCTCGTTTTATCCAACGAAGACTAAAAGAAAAAAAGAACTCGAAACATCGAATGTTCTAAGAATTTCTTAACTTTCTATTCGCATTAAAAATGCATTTGATTCTGGCGTGTGTGTGTGTGTGTGTGTAGATTATATGGGAATATTAACGAGAACAATTTCTAATGTGATTTATAGCGAATTTCTGAATCTACGCTCAATTTCTTGAGGAATAAAAGAGGAGAAAAGGGCACAAAAGATAAAATGTTCGCGATATTAAGTGATCCGAGGATTAAGGTAATCCTCTTCGAGGAATTTCTTGGTATTTTATTAACATCAAAAATCACTTTCGTCGTGTACAGATTATTTATTGCTATAAATAATTTATTATTAAATGCCTATCAAATGGTAGTAATAAACTATAGATAATAGTAGTAATAGGTAATAAACAAAAGTAATTCGCGACACAATTTATAGAAAATTTCGAGATCTACTTGTTTCGTGAAAGAATAAAATTTAAAGAATCGAAATATGAAGTAGTTTGAGAATTTCGATAGCTTTGGGAATTCCGTAGAAAAACAGTTTCACGAAACGTAGAGACAAAGATAAACAGGGGGAGATCAAGATGAATGGTAAAAAAAGGGCTTTGTGTTCTATATCAGACTACGATATTTCCGACGAGAATGGATTTCTTCTGAAAGTCTGGACAGACGCATCGCAACCGTCGTACATCATCTAAAATTACGATCATAGCATAGTATCCGGTGATGCAATCGCGATTTTTCCATTGTATCGTGTTGTTGACGGTGACAAGAAGCACAGTCCACAGTGAAATTAATCGACGGAGGATATTAGCGAGCAAAGTATCTAATGCATAATGATTTAGTGGCAAAAAGAAGATTTCTCATTCTCGGTGATAACAAATTCATCCATGATTTAACGTTATTGCTGGTTTACTATTGGGTCGTCCGAAAAGTTCCTTTCCTTTTATAAGGAAATAATGGGCGCACAACATTTTTCGTTTTATATTATTTTATCGAATTACGTATGTTTCATTTTGTTTTATCAAGATAAAAATCACAACGTTTGACAGATTAGACTTCGTGTTTGCATAAAGATGCATCGTTGTAAAAGACGCGCGTGTAAAAGAAAGACACTTTTCCGACAAAAAGTTGAGTACATATTTTGGAAAAGACGAAGGCAAAAGAATTGCTGCTTCAGAGTTCCAATGACTGTGAGTGATTAAACAGAAGATACGATAAAGTTGGATATAAAATCGGAGATGACTGGTTCTTTCATTAAATGATACCTATAGCGCGAATTTTTATGCATTTGTGAGAATTTGTAAAATATGAAAATGCACATAATACGTAAAGATTATAAAATATGCAAGATATAGTACTAGTTATAATATTTAATACACAAAACGAATATTTCCATGAATACCTACAATTTAACGATGTTTAAACGCTAAAGAATGCTTGTACGTCAAAGAAATTCGAAATCGAGGGTATATGAAAAAATGGATTATACAAGAGAAAAATAATCATTTTCAAATACGCTAAAATGCATCGTTACAAACCTATAGAAAATCTGTCGAGAAACTGACAAATTATTCGCTTTGATCGCTTTGGTAATTCCACGCTTTACAAATCCTATTACATCATCCGTTAAAAGGGATCAGATATTACGCAATAAAATTTCAAAAGCCAAAATCAAAGTCGACTCTTATTTTAATTAAAATTCCAATCAATGAGAAGCAGATTACGTTTCTCTACCCTGGATGTATCAAGTGTGGTGGCACGCAAAAATCCGATACCGTCTCATAGGTTCGGGCCAATTAACCCAAGAAGATCCGGTCCGAATGTAAGTAACGGAGCTCTTGGACGACTTTCGGATTAACCATCTTCCACGACGGCAGATTATTAAAGCAACAAACTGCTCCTATACTTACGTTCCCTCGCGTTAGCTTGGTCTTCGCGGTTTCGTCCATTGGCGCGGGAGATGTCGAAGGACGCATGGAGGTGGAGGAATAGACAAGGTTGAAACGAAAGGTAGAAAAAGCTGGTGTTGGTGGATCGCAAGGGTGCGGTTGCCTAGCTACTACGTGACGTCATCTGTGACGCAGTCGAACAAGAGGAAACATCCGCATCGGAGTGACAAGGATGTGCGATAGGGAGCGAGGTCACTGCGTCATCATCCACGGGGATCCACTGAGAAGGTGGATTGACCAGATTAAACGTATCTTTTCTTCGAGTTCGCACCGAGACCTTTTCTACTCACGGGGCTAATTTCATCTAGCTGGAAAGAGCTGACAGAAATGTAAAACACATCGAGCAGAAAATATGCCGCTTCCGGTATGCGCGTAGATTATTTCCGCTACCGGATACTAGCGTTTGGTATAGCATTTTGGCCTATTGGTATAGCACGCGTAAACGTCTGATCGTAGTAGCGTGGAACGACCTACGGCTTGACACGAGAAACGTTGAAGGGATTTGATGTTCTGCCATTATTTGATTCTCGCCTATTGCGTAAAATTGATGTTTCTATTAACTACAATAAGTGTTTCAATACATTAGAAGAGAATTAATTCAAGAATACTATTGCAAACGAATATCTAGGGCAGTAACTTCTAAAAGAACTACACTATATTATTATCTAGAACTATACTACTACTAGAACTATAGAACTAGTATTATAGTATACTCTACTATAGAACTATAAGAACTATACTATACTATATTATTATCAAGTTTCAGTACACCTCTTTAACTGCGATTAATCAAATGAAATATATTTAGAAACACGATGAATTATTCGTAGTTTTCTTATTAAGAAAATCGACGTTGAAGTAGCAAGTATATGAAAGGAAAAGGAGAATTTCATACCCAGAAAGGTATAACAAAGATATAACAAACGTATACCTAATATGTCATAAAACCTGATACCCGACACATAAGAATATCATAAAAAAAAACTGAAAACAACAATGATTAATGTCGAGCGAACAAAAGAATAAAGTAGTATTGGATGAACACTGACGTCTGACCACAGACTGGCAAATACTACTGATGCTCGGAAGAAAAGACGCAGGTACGAGCATCTTGCTACGACTTTTCGTGCTAATATAAATTGTGTTGTCGTAAAGATGGAATTCTTGGCGACCTCGAAATCATACATCACGTTCGGACATGCAAAGGATATATCTCCCGTAAGGGAAACTTCTGGCCGATACGAGGCGTACGAGCCGACGGATATTACATTTTCTCCGGGTCGTCTGATCTCGCCTTGCAACGATTATGGCCACTGATGTCAACTTATTCATGCTCGATGAAGCATATCGCGGATGCCTCGTGTTGCTTCTGAAAACGACCATCAAAAAGACAGGATATTTAAGTTAGACGCCTGTCACTTATTTCTTTAGGATTCATCGTCTGTTAGCTCGTATCAATATGCATTCGGCAATCATTTATTAATGTCGAATATTCGATAAGTTTTCTATCCATCCATGTATCATTGAGTATGTAAAAGAAGCATGAAGCGATATTCTTATTAAGTCAGCCAGGAAATGCAATTTTGTATTTATTATATTTATAATTAAAATTAGATATAAGCTTAGATATAATGAAGCAATAGAAATATTGTGACTTTTATATTTGTAATGTAGGAACTGTACTTGGAATCGTGTAACATTTCCGAAATCTCGATTTGTTAACCATTACAGCATTATTGAACTATGAAAATGGTTTGTCTAATTCAATTAATATTTATATTGCTAATAGCAAACAACATAAATAATGTAAACTCTATAATAATATTAATATTCGTATCGGTCTTTAAAGAAAATTCCATCGAAATTAAAATTGAAGATAAATCGCTTTCATAACTTTAACTATACAACGATGAAAATTCATTAAAATAATAATATATATTGTTTATTATATTTATTATTGATTATAATGTAGGAGAAAGATTGTAAAAACGTATGCTATCAGAGACGTGTAATAAGAAAGTGATAGCAATCTTAGGAATGTTCATTATTTCATACTGCCACTTTAATACTATGCAATTCTTAAACACTTTGACTGCCATGCCGAAACCACACGTTTCGCTCAGGACGCCACAGTGTTTTAACACAGTGCACCGTTAGATGCAAAATTTGTTTTCATTTTTTTTTATTGATGTTCTAATAAAAATGTTTCACTGTTCAATGGGGCACTTTTTATTTCAAAGCATCTTCTATTTATCGGTAAAATTCAAAATACCCTAACTGTCAATTTTCATTCAATTTTTTTAATTGTAAGAAGTTCAAGCGCTCCGGTCACCAATGACCAACGTGGCAGTCAAAGTGTTTTAAACGAATTTGAAAATATATAATTACTACGAATAGAATTACTTGAATCGCAATTCAAGGCAATCAAAGAATTCGGTCGATTCGAGTTTTTTCACGAACCGGAAGATTTTTGTTATTGTTTGTCCCGCGAGTAACTGCGGGATCGAACATTACGATGATTGAAAAATTGAAATGGCCTCATCCGATCGTGAAGAACATGCTTTATGTGATTTATTTTCATCTATACCAAGTGCACATGTGGATCGTATATATGTACATGTTTCACTACGTGGATTTCGCAATAGTTGGATAAAACGAACGATCCATTGCACGGAGAAGTTGTTCGAGCAACGTTCGATGATTTCATCGATATCGATTAATAATGTAGAAATGTAGTATTCGCAAATATGTATAACGTTTGTTAATCGTTCTACACGATTTCATGCTCTAACAGATTTGATATTATCAGCGTCTCCGAAATAACGCATCCGATTCGTGTTTTTCGAGTCGTAGAATAATTATTTTCTCAACTAGAACTTGTAGCTTGTTCAAAGCATAGGGATCGAAGCAATTTCCACATAATTCAATAAATTTTTCCAACAGTTTTATCATCCTAGATTTATACAGTTAAAGAGTTAGGATCAAAGATTGCTAAGAATCGGACCAAAACGGTGACCATCTATCGTCTAGATTGTACGGATGTGCCACATTTATGTTTAAAGTGTTTTAACACAATGCACCGTTACATGCAAATTTGTTCTCATTTTTTTTTCTTGATGTTCTAATAAAAATGTTTCACTGTTCAATGGGGCACCTTTATTTCAAAGTATCTTCTATTTATCTGTTAAATTCAAAATACCCTGTCAATTTTCATTCAATTTTTGTAATTGTAAGAAGTTCAAGCGCCCCGGTCACCAATGACCAACGTGCCAGTCAAAGTGTTAACCTTCTCACGGAACATTTTATATTCCTCAATATCGAAATTGACTTTTCAAATGGTTCAAATATTTTCCGGAAATAACCAATCCAAAATATAGGAAATCGATATGAAGTGAACGTAGAAAGATCTTTCCTATGTCATACGTAGCTACCCCTCGAAAATAATTGTCCATAATCATCAGACCCTTGAAAAACCTCTTGAAGAACGTCTGGAGAAATCTGGTCGCACTGAACATTTTTTTTTTAATTATTATCTAATTTGTACTTTACAATTTGCCCAGCTTGGGGTTGCCCAGACGTTTGGTAAATTTTTCTAGCTTAAAAGCAGCGCTTGCTATGACAGGAAAACCGATGCATTGCTTCCGCGCTTTGCTTTGCGCTATTTTTTATTAAAGCTCGGCATTTCATCGGTGTGAAAGATTGGACGACTAAGCAATGGATTGGAAACAACGAACGAAATGAAAATGGAAATAATAATACATAATTGAAAGACGTAAAATAGGACGAGAGCAGTTTCTTGCGACAGTCTGATATCGATCCTGTACTTCATTTCATCGCGTTACTTTCTCGCCAATACTCTAATTGTGAAGAAGCGATAAACAACGTCGAAAAAAAAGAGATGCGAATCCGAAGAGGGAAAGTTATTGGACGAGAAAATTCGCAGCGATTTCATAGCAAAATGGTCGTTTCAACGTGGCCGAAAATACTGGACGCTGAAAGATTCGTCGGAATAGTTAACGGGAACGATAAAAAGTCGAACGAGACGCGACAACTACGAGAAGATCAGCGTCGATCGCTTGCTGTTATGGTTCCTTTGCGAATATAAAATACGAAAATAACGCGACGAAGTGCTTGGTTGCGTGTTACGTACGAAGTTATAAAACACGTGCAGCAGCGTATAATTCACGGTGACATGGAGCTCGTCGATGAATTTACTATCCCAGGGGAATCGAATAGGAAAAAATATAGACGAGCAATCGTGCAGAAATCTGCATATCGACAATAACGACTGTGTAACAATCGGAATTTCACAAGCGAAAGAATTGCGTGATGTAATTGTGAAAGAAACTCGATGATCACGAATTACTCTGAAGCTCT
Organism: Bombus impatiens; assembly: GCF_000188095.3. Taxonomy (NCBI): domain Eukaryota; kingdom Metazoa; phylum Arthropoda; class Insecta; order Hymenoptera; family Apidae; genus Bombus; species Bombus impatiens. Next base: position 81,159 of record NT_176731.1, read on the forward strand.
GAGTTTTATCTGCGACGTAACACAGATGCAAACTTGTTCGGCGTGGAAAACCCCGGAAGAATGGGAATATCATGAAAGGGCGTATGAAAGAAGACATAAAGAAAATGTCAAGCCGAAATCACGATGCATTACACTGGACGGTGCACGTAAATCTTTCTTCTCTTTGTAGTAAGCCACCTAATAAGAGGAAGAAGAAACGGAAGTAAAAATAAAAGAGAGAGTTTTCGAAGAATCTTCGCATAGGAAAATTGACTATGTAATTTCAGGGCGCACCGACAACACGGCTCTTTTCTTCTGTTTTTATCTTCGCCTCGCCCTTTTCTTCCAGCAGACCGTTTATCTTGCTTGCTGGTTGTTTGCGTACATCCGTTCCAACGGAGTTTCAGCAATCGCTGGGAAATATTTACCAAGACCCTAGCTAGCCAGAGGCACGCTTTTCAAGGCGAGCCAGAAGGAATAAGCGGGGGCGTGAAATTAAAGCGACGCGACGCGTCGGGAGGCGGCCGACTAATCCAACGCCACCTAATCACTTTTCTTTATTGCGTTCTCAAAGCAACCGTCACTTCCAACCAACCTCGATTGTCCATAACAATCGAAGACGCCTAAGAGATATCGGGATATTTATCTTCCGCTTTGTCACGTTCCAAGGGTTCACTTTTTAAAGATGAAGACCACGAGGCAAAGACGTAATAAGCCACACCTTTGGTTTTTTATACGAACATTACATGGAAAAACACGATAAGTACGTTCTCGTTCATTGTTTTGTTTTAATTTTACTGTGCGCTTTTATCAACAAAATTATACTTATCATATTTTTCTCCTGTAATCTCCAAAAATGTTGCATATTATTTTTTATTGTTTTAGTCGAACATAACGACGCTATGATAACGTTTGATTTCTTTTTCTTTTTTTTTTTTTTATTAGTTTTTAAAATTGCGAATGTCAGTTGAAGAGTATCGAAGTTTGAAAATTCTAACGAATCGATTGGATTCTGCCGCGAGTATTGTCCTTGATATTACGGCTGCCTTTTCCAAGTATCCCGGGATTACTAGAAACAACAAAAACCCTTTTTCGCGAGGGACAGGCCGCTTTTCAAGATATCGAGCAACGAGCAAACAAGTAAAAAGGAGGAAAAACAAGTGGAAAGCTACTTATTGTACGGAAAAGTAGGTCGATCATGCAGATCGTCACTTTTTTTACAAAAGAAAAGGAAATTTTGCGATACAACAATTTATCGATTTTCTTCTTCGAACGTGGTATCCCCTGTAGGCAACAAACTTTGCTGCAAAATAACTGCTTACGGAATTTCCTCTGTTCTAAACAACTTCCATAATTAAGCGAATGGTCGCGATCAAAAGGGATTCCCTTGTTAATCGGAAACAGCCGACGAACCAGACGCCGCTCGAAACTCGCTGCTAATCAAGGTTCACCGAATCTATTCCTACCGTTAAGCTACCACCCTTTATTACCAAGGAAAAAGGTAAAAGCGATGGAAGAGAATTGGAAATAGTTCGTTCGATTGAAATACAACGAACATCGAGCAAAATTACCCCCTTGCACTGCAATGTCGAATGTAACTCGACATCAGTTTTTATCTCAGCAGCTCCTTTGTCGAGTCCCACCGTTTCTTGGTGAAACGTGCGAAAGGAAAGCAGGATTGCATCCTGGAAATTGTTTCGAAGAATATCACACGCTTAAAAATTACAAAATACAACAATAGTGTGAATAAAACTGGTATTAAGTTGTCCGAAAAGTGTCTTTCTTTTACAGACCCGTCTTTTACAACGACGCATCTTTAGACAAACACGACGTGTGGGACGTTGTGATCTTTATTTTAATAGAACAAAGTGGATCATACGTAATTCGATAAAACAGTATAAAACGGAAAATGTCGTGCTTCCATTATTTCCTTATACAACGAAAGAAACTTTTCGGACAACCTAATATTGAAGCGAATTTTTTCCTTCCTTTATTTATTTAAATTGTCTTATCTTTTAGTTAAAGCAAACTTCAAACAAAACACTTAAAAGGGTTGGAATATGTTGCTAACGAAATTGAAATAAAATTCCCAATGCAAAGGGTTGAAACAAAATCCTTCCAGCGATCGTTTCTTGGTCAGAGTCTGTCAAATTTTCAAGACAAAAATGCATCTTGTGTAAAATACGATGACTGAAAAGCGGCCGATTAATGATGGATAAGAGAACGTATTTCAAATCTCTAGCGCGCCGTTTCTTTTACCTAAATAAACGAATATTCTCTTTTGGAAACATCGGTTTGCTGGAGAGGCGCCAGACTTTTTATGAAAGATAGCCTAAGAGGTGTAGGTTCAGATTAATTGAAAAAATGGGGGTTGTAGAATTTAGAAAACTACGGAATCGTAAAGTGGATGAAAGATCGTCGGGTAAGATGGATCCGTAAATCAATCATTCTAAGATAGAAAAAGTAGCGTTTGTCGGATATCGAAAAATCTCGTTTTAGAAAAGAATAAATAGAATTTGTACGTTCGGATATTTCTGGACGAATTCTCTGTTTAGGTCATCTCTTAATCAGAAAGTTCCTTAATCATTTAACAAACAACAGTCTCGGTTAGATTGAAATGATCGCAAATACAAATATAATATGCGATGAAAATGAAAACAAACGCGTTAAGTTAGAAAACAGCGAATTAAATAAGTAAAAGTTATTGTTATATCCAGGAGATTGAGAATTATCAAACAGGTTCAATTTTAAAACACCGTTCATACTTGTTTGCTTGTAACAATAAATCTGAGAAATTGTGCGCATATACCGAAATCCTTCCGTTCTTTTTCAAATGTTCTTCTTCGGATGTATCGTAGCGAACGAATTGCGGAGAAATTTCAAAAGTTCTATGGTTCGTTAGAATGGAAAGTCGCGATATTTTCGAATATTGAGTCGCTGAAAGAACGAGGTAAACATCTGTGGACGGTAAGAAGAAAATGATGTAGTGACGTCATTGCACAGATGCATGCCAGATGCAGGCGTTGGGTGCACCGACCTTCGTGCCGTCGTCAGCCCGAGCTTTGCAGCTAGTGACGTCACCGTTTGCCCATACTCCCGTTTCCATGAGAACAATGACGTCATAGTTTCCGGGCCGTGAATATACATCGGTTCTAGGTCGGTGAACCGATATTCGCGGGTTTTATCGAACGCGCCAACCCCTCCTCGCTTTCTCCACCAAAATGGATAGACTGTAAAATAATAAGATATAATTAGTTTAGATATAATTGGTTTACATTCTAATTCGGATATTTATTTATATAAGTACTTATAGAGAAACGTAACCCTTGAAAAGTATCGTCACTGTGCATCATAGACGAGGATATACGCAGAGACTTAAAAATAGCAACGATCAAAGAAGAAATCGGCAGGTACGCAGAAAAACACAAGGAAGCGAGCAAAACTCTCATAGAAAGAAGACTAAAAAGAGAACGACCCACTGACCTCACTAAAGAAATAAAATAGTCAAAGATGGTATTGTTATTTAGCGATTAAGTTAGAGAAATTTACCAAATGTCCAGCTGGACAAATTGTAAAGTACAAATTAAATAATGATAATAAAAAGGAACTATGCGTCATAGAAAATCGCTTTAGTTCTACATGTAAAATTTTATTCCAGGACAATGAATAAAGTGAAGCAGAAACAATGAAATATTTTATTATCGTTTGACATTAATCAAGAATTAACGAGTTATTGTTTAAAGTGCTTAAAAATAATATAAAATTTGAAATTTCATTTTTTTATTTCAATTGTTTCTCACATATGCATATATCACAGAGTGCATATAATACAGAAATATATATGAAATACCAAGCTTGATTTTCATTTTCTCTTCTCGAGGCCCATAGTGACAGAAGTCAAACGATCGTTCTAAACGTTACAATTTCCACGTTGCCTTACGGAAAACAATCGCCGTTTTACAAAGTTCACGCTGGATACAACGGTAGTTTCAGTCAGGGAATTGTCAATAAGAATAGAGGAATGATCAGCCAGGAGTTATTAAAATAATAATTCGGAGTTGAAAAAGTGAGTTAATTATTAGAATGGGATGGAAAATGGTAAAACAAGTTAAAGAGAAATCTGCAGTGAAAGTCGTTGTTACGCAAGAAGAAGGTCCTTTACTCCAAACAACATAAACTTTTAAAGATAATTGCCGATTCGCAAAGGACCGAATACGTCGAGAGGAATAATACTTTTACTCGAATCTCATTAAAATACTTAACACAATAATACACGAAAATTTGTGTTTCAAGCTAGGATCGAGGTCGTTCGTCGAGGTTGCGAGAAGCTTGCGAACTTGGCTTTCCACGATGCGAAACGCAAGAGTTCTCGAGAATTCTTGTTTATTTATAAATCCTGAACCGCGTAATTCGAGAGCTGCCGCGAGAATCTCGTTCCTTATTCTATTAAGAAGCTAATGCGAAGAAAGAGACCGACGACCAAGAAAGCGACCAAGCGATGGTTGCGGTAAAAGTGGCCATCCGCTTTTCCACAAATATATGTATATTATCCTCGGAAACGCTGTCTCGCATCTTGATCGTATACCTTGCACGTAACGACCGACCTCCTTCGATTTGACAACACGTAATATCGCGGCTGACTCGAATGTCTTCGATCTCTGCAGTCTCTAAAATAGAAGGGTTTACAGAGAGTAACGCGTGAAAGATTTTCTCGCGTATGTTTTATAGTTACGTGCAAGCCAAGTATGTGTTAGATATCAGTTTATCGCGAGCATACATATATCAGAGCAGCTCCTGCACACATCAATTGGATAAAAGAGAGATTTTTGTTATAAACAACTTATGGTCGATTTGGACTGCATTTTTCCTCAAAATTTTGAAATATTCCGAATCCCATCATTCGAATTTCAACACATATTTGAAACGTATTTACACATATCAACAATCAAAATATAAATCTTGTACTAAAGAGATGAGGATGAAGATTATATGAAAAAATAAATATTGCAAGAGATGAAACAGAACTTTATTCATATGCTTTAGCAAAAATTATTAAAATTTGTATGAAAAATCATGATTCATTGGTGTAATTCTAGTTGGTATGATTATAGTGTAAATGTTTATCAGTGTAGAATATTTCGAATAGATATAGAAAAAGGAAGAAGAATAGGAAACGTATATATTTCTGTTACTTGTATTCCAAGATGTTGAATACGTATATGAGAGAAAATGTTGTGAGAAAACCCGGATGCTGGATGAATGCGTGTGTCGAATAGTGCGTACTACAGCATATAGCCGTCATGACAGAAACAAACAGAGAAGCCTAGCTATTTTCGGACCATCAACCAGTCCACCGTATATTTAGATGATACGTACCCGTCTATCTCTCATGCTCGGTGTTAACGCGTGTGCCTACGCAATTATTCCCTTTCGAGTGACGCACTCGCGAAAGGGTGCCACTGACCTCCTCAATAAACAATACAGAAAGAAACATCGGAAGCATTCGATTCTTCCTACCATATTTCTTCAATTTCAGTTTATTTCTTATTACTATCAATAAATACTAATGGTATTTCTAATTCGTGTGATGATAAACAATGTAGAGGACTTAAACTTGATGGTAATGTTTATTCTACAGTCTATTTACTATTTACGCTACTAGAAATATTTCTAATTCATATAATGAGAAAAAATATAGGAAGTTTAGATTTCATAATAACTAAATGGTTTCACTAATTCATGTGATGATAAACAATGTAGAGGACTTAAACTTGATGGTAATGTTTATTCTAGAATCTATTTGCTATTTACTATTTATACTACTAGAAATATTTCTAATTCATATAATGAGAAAAAATATAGAAGGATTAGATTTCATAATAATTATCAATAAATACTAAAGGTTTTTCTAATTCGTGTGATGATAAACAACGTAGAGGACTTAGACTTGACGGTAATGTTTATTTTACAATCTATTTACTATTTACGCTACTAGAAATATTTCTAATTCATATAATGAGAAAAAATATAGAAGGATTAGATTTCATAATAATATTCACAATGATACTTATATTTTCTGGAAGTGTTTAATTATTTGAAATATTTTTAATATCTCAAAAGTATAAGTTGAACCGTACAATAAAACTTTATTGTTACCTGAGCAGTACAAATTTGTGAAAGAAATATATTACAGAGCAATGTCATGGCGCAAGTATTTTAGTAAAAATGTACGTACATGCAATATACATAATATTAGATCGCGTCGGATTAAAGGACTAGATGAAAAGTTGGCCTTCAACATTTGAGAAATTGGAGAAAGGGAAGAAGAAAAATAGGTGAGAATGGAAAATAAAGAAAGAAGAAGAGGGTGTGAAAAGAACCAGGGAGAAAAAGACTTAACCTCACGTGTCCGCGACGAAAAAGCGTTTTTTTCTTCATCACAAAACTAAATCCAGAGATCAAACAGTCTCGTTCCGTTTCTAACGGAGAACGTTGAAAATTCGTGGATTCGAAGATCGATTCGTTGACAGATGGCAAACAGTCTAAACCATATTTTAGATTGATTAAAACAAATATAGATACCATTTGTGAGTGTTGCTTCCCCCCGTTTAGAAACGTTCAAATAAACTGACAAATGGGTGAGAAGGGGTCGGCTAAGAATAGTCTGTATATCAGAATTTAAAAAGCTACGATGCGTAAAACTCGAAGCGAGCATTAAATCTGTCTGCAGGCTGCTCATGAATGTTACTTCCAACTCGGACGTTTCATTTTTCTCTAATGTTACTAACAAGCTTCTCTTTTTATCATTATAGCATTATTATCGGAGTATTATGTTGTACAAACGTCCAATTTTTGCTGCAATTCTTCTTTGGAATCCTAACTATTGACTAGCCGTCCGTTCCTGGCATTCCACGTGGTAAATTCCACAAATGAACCGTGGCCAGTCGCTTATGATGTTGGCCTACCAGAACCCATCAAGTAATAGAGTACGTTTGTACCTTGTGGACAATCGTCCAGCCATATATATTTATCTATACTACTTAAATTCTCATAAGGAATGTTTTACACCTTTTCCAAATATCGTGGCTCGAAAATCACTCGTATATGAATTATTAGGAATATTTGTATAATATGACGCTACAGTAAATGTAAAGGAAGAATTGGAATTAAAATTGTGTATTGTTTATGCATTCAATAACTACCGGTAGAATTTAATCAGACTGTTGATATTTTCGTCATATTTTTAACGTTATGATTGAAAAGCGTTTCTCTGTTGTTAATTCTTATCACTTGTCATAATTTGTACTCAGTTTAAACTAAAACAAGGAATATACCTGGATCATTCAAGTTCTATGTTCACGTATAATGGGAAACTAACATAAAATCTATATGAACTTTCAAAATGTGGCTAGGAACACGTGTTTCAAACATTGAATAGGCACATTTAAGTTTACTTAACTCAGGCATCTCCGCAAAACCAATTTTCATCCGCCTTCTTATCTATACTGATTAACAAAACTATTATTTTCATCGATATCTACTAACTATATATGGCTGCTTAATGTAAGAATGCTTAAGAGGCCGAAATTAGTTCAAAGAGTTCCATCTTATCTGTATTTTATATATTTACAACAATATGAAGTATCCAAATATTTATAAATGATAATATACATAGAGGATTGAAATTTTTGAAAAATCGACTGCAGTGTTTACAGATCGTGTTACATTTCCTCAACATAAAGTTGTCAGGTTAAATGAATATTCACGCGCCAAGGAACGCGATTCATTCTTATTCCACGCGTGTAATTTCTAAGACGATCCAGTTCGAAAATTTAATAGCTGTCCAGAGAACTGGAGAGCACATCGATGGTACTATTCTCCATTTCCAGCTCTTTCTCGAGCACGACTCGTGACAATATTGAATCCGAAGGCGGGAAATTCAGGTTCCTCCGCCTCCATTTCGAACCACTCTACTCGGGAGAGCTACTTCCACCGTAATCCACCGGCTATTGGCTTAAAAAGTATCCAGGGATGCTTACTCGCTTTCTACGAACACTCGAACGACTTTATATAACGTTACCGACGAAATCGATGCCTCTGATGTTGGCTGAACGAACAGCTTAACCGTATCAATTTCCCTGGAAAATCATACAACCCGTAATTTCCCTTCCAATATTTTATTCACGAATTCCACAACGGTACCGCTCTTGAAACTTTCATCGAAAGTTCCGCGAACTCGTGAGAGAACTTCTCGAAAATAACAAATATTTTCCGCTCGAGCGAGGAGAGACTTTATGAAAGCATCCGAAGGAGAGAGAGAAAGAGAGAGAGAGAGAGAGAAGAAACTTTTCTAACACGGAGGATAAGTTCGATCCTAGTAGCTTCCATTTTGTCGTCGTTTAACGAACACGCGATTCACTTATGGTGACCCTTAGAAGCGACGCCCTATCGAGACAATGACCCAAAAGCGGTTGTGTGAGGGCTACCAATGAAACTTGGAAGTTTCTTAAAGAGAAGCACGAGGAGCATAAATCTCGTCGAGCTCGAACAACTGACTGGTTCATACAGCCAGATAAAAGATGTGCTCGTGGAAACAAGGTCGATCCAAGTTGCGAAGAATTCTACTTTCGACGATGTACACTGGCAGAGTATTAGGACACCTACGCTTTACATTTATTGGAAAACTCTAATAAATTTTACATTATTTAGTACTTTACGTTATAAGGCATATATGGGGGCGCACATACGTGTATGTGTTATAAGATATACAAGTATGGGTAGACTAAATTTTCATGTAAAATTTTGTATAAATCTGTTACTTAACCTTAACTTAATAAACCTAATTAAACCAATACACAATTATAAATTCTAACAAAAATGAATAATAAAATATACATAATGGACAGTTTTCAATGAAACTTCAAACTTTAGTCATTGTAAAATGGGTACAGAGATCCATTTCATAACTCTTCGATTCTTTAACCAATATGATATAGAGTTATGTAGATTAAAAAGATGATAATTTCAGAAGCAATTAATCGTAACCAGAATCAAAATTTCGATTATTTCTCAAAGTTATCCAAAGTAACGATTCCATATAACTATTTGAAGAGCCAAGATCAATATCATGGATGTATATAAGTTTCAACGCCGTAAAGTACATAGAGGATTTTGTAAGGAAAGCTGGTCTCCGCCGTTGCTTTTCTTCGTCGTTGTATATTTTATATTCAAAACTAAAAATGAAATACAACCGTTATCTCGGAGATATTCTTCTCCGTTTCAAACTGAATAAGTCACAATGCTGATACGTAACTTTCTCGTCGTTCCATTTGATTCATTCTTTGCGTTATCTCGCCGATCGATGTACGCGCTCTTCAGTATCACGTCCAGAGGTAGAACAATTGCAATGCAAACGCGATAAAGAGTTCCCGCTTCAGTTGTTTCACTTATTGAACTAACGCAATTTGTTTCCTGCTGTTACTATTATTTAAACTTGAAAAGCTTTACGATGTTCTAGAAACTATTTTCTCACAACTACTTTTTAGGTAAAAAGATCCACCAGTTTCGAATTTCGTTGCATTAACAGATTATTCGCTGATAGGCAAAATTCTAATGAAACAAAAATCTTCGCTGTCATTATTGGTAACAAAAAAATATTGTCACTGTTGATAATGGTTATCAGTAACTAAAAAAAATTCCTATTTTGTCATTAAAGGAATATTCGTTACATGTAATAAAATATCCGAATACCTGTAGAAACATTTTATGAATATATTATTAGTCTTACAGGACACATTTTTCACATTTACAATTATCACATTTACAAAGTTTAAAATAAATCTGCAAATGTACATAGAAATTACAAAATATTTCGTGGAAGTATATATTTCGTGGAGATGAAAAAACGATTTAAACGATCAATTATATTAACAAGTCTCAGTATTCAGTGGGACCATCTTTAGCGCTTATTATATCTGACCATTCGTGCTTTATAATAATTTTAAATACAGGGTGGTTGGTAACTGGTGGTACAAGCGGAAAGGGGGTGATTCTACGCGAAAAAAGAAGTCGAAAATAAAGAATGAAAATTTTTCGTTTGAGGCTTTGTTTTCGAGAAAATCGACTTTGAATTTTCGCTCGGTACGCTTGCACTTTATCGCGTCTCGTTATAACGGATCTCATTGTAGATCGTTGTCTCGATGAAATAATATAGAATAGAAAATATAGAAAATATAGAATAAAAATTCTTTTTTTAATTTTTTTTTTAATTTTTCCATCGAGACAACGATCTACAGTGATATCCGTTATAACGTACTGCACGCGTACCGAGCGAAAATTCAAAGTCGAGTTTCTCGAAAACAAAGCCTCAAACGAAAAATTTTTATTCTATATTTTCGACTTGTTTTTTCGCGTAGAATCGCCCCCTTTCCGCTTGTACCACCAGTTACCAACCACCCTGTATATGTTTGCAATAAATATCGTGTATCTGCTACATACATTTTCGAATTGGTTTCATATTTTACCTATATAACGATAGTACTCTGTGTCTCGTAATAGCGTTAACGAAACTTCAAAATGTTTTATATAACACATACGATATGTACATAAAAGTTTTCTATAGTAAGTATTCAATTACTTTCATGGTTCACTTTATACCATATCGTAGTAATAAAATCCAGTTAATAGGCAACAAGAAGTTGAAATTCCGCAATTTCCAATAGAGTCTGTACTGTTGCCAGTTTTCACCACGCAATTAACTGATCAGTCACAATTGGTGCAGCAACGAGGTATGAAAATTCTTTTAATCAGAGCATAAAGGATGCTCCTTATAACGAGGAAAACGAGTAGTATATATCATTATAGAACTTCACCCAGACTCATAGGGGTGAAAAGCTTATTATGTTTGAGCAAGGTGTGGATTCTCTCCATAAGAGGTTTAATTGAAACCAACCCACCTTCGTAGCAGGCAACCTTTAAGGTCTCCTTATAGACCAAGTACATGGACGATCGAGCTATTCCTGGCTCCTCAATTGTTGACACTGTGCTCCACCCCCCTATCAAATGATCAAACCCTGTGTGGTGCCCATATAATACGTGTAAACACGTGCTGAGTTAGTTTTAACCACGATTCGTAACGCGCGCTTGGTGAATGAAAATTCCTTCTCTAGCTATGCGGTAGAATTAAAGGATTCGGATTAACGAACCGCTTACTGCTAGTTAATTAGAATATTTAAACAGATAATCGACTGCTTTTAAAACTGCGTTACAGTTTCAACGTTTTCGCCTATTTCGATTTAACGAATTTCCGCTTACCGTGGTGTAACATCGATGCGTAATTATTATCTGAACTTTTCGTTTTTGCAAACGATGCGTTGGAAACTAAAGCATCAAGAGATGCGCGAATTAAAGGATTTGGATAGATATTACGAAATATGTGAGTGATAGATATTATATTATAGTTTGTTAGTGTTGATACGAATAGAACGTTGCTGATAAATTATGAATATATGGTAAGTAAAATAGATTAGTACGCGATTCAGTATGAATACAGATTCAAGAGACTTTAACAATCTTTTCACGTCACTTCCAGAACTCTCGATACACCCTTTATACATATAGTTGTATGCAAAAGTTTCAAAGGATAATCTCATCTCATAATGATGTACTATTACATAGAAATAGATTCATAAGCTTTTCTCTTTACTACACTTATTTATCATTTTCATGATTCCATACATTTTTTAAAAATACTTCAATAATCAAATAAACGCATCTTGAAATTGAATGTAATACTTTTCCACAATACTGTACGTTTGCTTTCTTTCTCTAAGTTATACTATTTTCCAAATTTCTCATCGTTCAAACCCAAATTCAGTAAACAAATAGATTTTCTCAATGGAGCTAATTTCTTTCCTGATCGACTCCTAAATTTTGTTCAATTATCTGTGTTTAAAATTACCGTAACAAAAATATTTCTCCAGTTATACTCGACGTTAGAATTTACAATTCTCCATAACAAAACCTCAACCATCTTTCATAATTTACCACCTATAGCTCGTCGTAAAATCGGCTTTCACAGAAGGTACCGTGATTCTGGTTGCCATTTTTCCTGATTCCATGCTACGTATTAACGGGGCAATGAGTCAATTTTACGATAGCCTACGTGACATTTGAAAATATCCCGCGCTCCCTCTTCCTACGAATCCAAGTGCCATATCCTTTTCTTCTCTCTTTGACCTATATACCCGGCAGCCTTATCGAGGTTATGACGACCTCGGGATGATGTCATCGGCCCACTGACGTCACCAGCACCCCCTTACGTGACCATTGAGAACAACCTCGTTTCTATCTTTCTTCAAACTCACCCCCTGTACGACGTCTCGCCCTTCACGAGTTCTACAGACTATCTCTTCCCAAAGCTTAATGGACGTGTCCTGTCTCATTCATGCGGATATTCCTGCGACCAACGAGCGTGAACCAGTTTCCGGGACATTCATACGATCGTATATCCTAGCATAATCCATGACTACGCTCGATTTGTGATCGCTGAAGGAATCGCTCTGCTATTGTTCACGATCGTCCCATCTTTCTCTCAAGTAAAATTTCTAAAGTATTTCGCTTGCTTTCAACACCTTTCGTATCGTTTTCATTTCTACGAATTCTTCTTAGTTTCTGAGTGCTCTATTTTATTTCTTTCCTTCTGTCTGTTTTTCTTCGATGGGATAATGAGATTGGATAAAGTTAGGAATTAGGAATTTAGGTTGGGTCGTTGATTGGCGTGAAATAGAATTTCTAGATAACCCGTGCTGATCCTTCGGAACAATATTTTGCTTTCTTAGAGTAATTGCCTTGATGGAACTTCGCACAGAGAATTCTGTTGTTGAACTTTGGAATTGGAAGTTTTGCACCGGATATGTTTGCATTGGAATCTTTTGTATTGATTTTATGGTTAATATCGTGTTTGATGGGTTAAAGGGAATATCGAAAATAGTTTTTTAGGTGATACGCGTCTTTATAACATAAGTTTTTAGCTATCACGATGTAATTAAAACTCATAAGTAATAATTTCATGAAAACTTAATAGAAGATTTTATAAAATATTTCATGTTCTACTCTATAACATCATTTTGAAATATTCTTTCCTCTTCGTTCGTTAAACACACCTCGACACGAAGGTTGCCATAAAAGCTGCTTTTTACAAGACCAATGAAATCAAGCCCTATATACAACTTTTTTACATCGTACGATATCGTAACAAGCATTTTACCTGCCATTCGAGCTTTAAATGATTCACAGGAACATGTAACCGCTACTAGATTCGAAGCTATTGAACAAACAACCTCTTGGAGTTTTTCTTGAAAATTATATTGAATCGTTAAAGTTGTACGAGTCTTTTAAGGAAGATGTCGTATATGCATCACTTGCCTTAATTAACTGGCGGGTAAGTCGTAAACCACCGAGTACAATTGTTAGTCGAAGTTAGGACGAGTTTGAATCAGTTGTTTCGCTTGAAGAATGTTCGTAAAATCAACAACATTCGCAATGTTGTCGCTTTGTAAATATCGTAGAAACTCTAGGCAGAATACAACTGCAGCGAACGATCTCGTTTTGCCTGTTAAGTAGTAAATTCGAGCATTCGCCTGGCCAGCATCATTTCGATTGATTCTCACGACGATGGCGAACTATTTTAAATCTGTTTCACTTAGTGGACGAATAAAATAAAGGAAAATGAAGGAAAGATTTTTAAGATTAGAATGTTTCATATTCTTTTCGTATTGTTATATTGATTACTCTAAAAATATATCTCTACGAAATAACCAGTCGCTTTCATATCAACTCTCCGCGTTATAAAGCAATACAAAGCGTAAAAAGATGAAACTCTCGAATCTCAGACTGCGAATCACAATTTCGAAATAATATTTTACAATATAGGGCGCCTTTATGCAGCATTTTCCTTCCTCCCCAAAACAGTGACACGTGTACACGTCGTTTCGACTTCATTTACGGAACAGTAACATCGAAATTGCTTTCTTTTTTCTTCTCTCGAGGCGATCCCTTATTTGGGGACGAACGTGTTGCGTTATCGGTCGCTCGCGGCCAAGTAACTGTGCCCTTTCGTTTTGCAACTGTGATCCATCGAAAAGCTTTATCGTCCGTGGCGCTTCAGTTCAACGTGAAACGAACAGGAGGTAAGAAAGAAAAAGAAAGAGAGCAAAGGAAAGGAGAGAAAAAGAATGGCAAAAGGCAACGCCCTCCGTCCTGGGCAAGGGAACATCGATAAATATCGCTCTCGAACGGATCTGTTCAAATAAAATACGAAACTGGGTTGGTCGTCAGCGGCTCCTAGCAGACTTGTTTCCTCATTAACTTGGCCAAGCAATTAGAAGATGTCGGTGACTTCGGCGACCGGCCGTCCTGAATTCTGATGCGAAGTTACAAATGCCGGTTGTGCCGAATGAATAGACTGCTTAACATGCTGACGAATAAATAGCTTCATTGAAGTTCTGTACAGAGGATGTTTTGTTTCGAAAATGTACAGTCTACTGTAGATGGTAGAATTTGTTGAATGTCAGTCTGCGAGCTAAACATATCGGTCTATTGTTGAATTTATTGCATTTTTAAATGAAGATCATTTCGCAACAGGTGATAGGTACTTTTTTGTTAACTTTTTTATTTTAATGTTGCTTTGAAACTGAAAAGAATTTTAATATAAAACTTGAAAATGTAAAAACCTATTATGCGCCGAAATTTAAACATATGTGTGTGTGTATTGAGATATGTGTAATTTTGTGTGCTACACTAGATTAGCCCCATAGTAGTGATACACGTATACGAGTATGAGTGTATTGGAGTATATGCGTGCAAACATGTATTACGATATTCTATATTTGTACGAATAAATAACATGTGCGTTAGGAAATTTCTTTGGTCTGAATATTTTTTAATTTGAATTGTTAAACATTCCATTATTTTGATGCTCTCCTCTGTTATTAATTAATTCACCTAAGCAGAAGAATGCAACTGTTGCGTTGGTAGTGTGGTGAAGAAAATGGTGAGACGCGTGCAAATTTGTATCGACAAATATCTTGTAAATCACATATTAAATAAATCTGAAACTGTTTTGATATCAATTGTAAGTGTAATCTAAGTGTTCGTATACATTTATTAAGTTCCACAATTCTCAACAGTGTATAAAAAGCAATCATAGAAATATTTATTGAGCAATAAATGGAGAACGAGATAAGTCGTTAAAGTAATAGTATGTATAATGAGCATTCTAATAACGAAGGAAGAGTCTAGGAACAAGCCGCAATAATTAATCATCTGTGATATCACAAACGCATTATTCGAGATCCTTCGTCAAGTACTAATTGTAATAAACAACCTGGATGGTTATAACTGATATTCATAAGCGACAAGTAATGAATGCTAATTAATTTCGTGCGAACATGCTCTAAAAGGCATCTGCAATTATCGATTATGTTAAAATATCAGCCTATGTACGGGTTACGAAACTAAATTTTACGAGCGAAAAGTGAATTAATTAATAGCAAAGGAGAGCATCAAAATAATGGAATATTTAACAATTCATATTAAAAAATATCCACACCAAAGAAATTTCCTAACGCACATATTATTTATTCGTAACAAATATACAGGGTGGTTGGTAACTGGTGGTACAAGCGGAAAGGGGATGATTCTACGCGAAAAAAGAAGTCGAAAATATACAATAAAAACTTTTCGTTTGAGGCTTTGTTTTCGAGAAAATCGACTTTGAATTTTCGCT